>NC_092104.1:3954375-4133746 GCF_045679555.1 Salvelinus alpinus | reverse complement strand
CAGAGTGGTGTGTGTTTTCATTCTGACTCTATACTACATGTTAGCAGAGTGGTGTATGTTTCCATTCTGACTCTATATTACATGTTAGCAGAGTGGTGTATGTTTTCATTCTGACTCTATATTACATGTTAACAGAGTGGTGTGTGTTTTCATTCTGACTCTATATTACATGTTAACAGAGCGGTGTGTGTTTTCATTCTGACTCTATATTACATGTTAACAGAGCGGTGTGTGTTTTCATTCTGACTCTATATTACATGTTAACAGAGTGGTGTGTGTTTTCATTCTGACTCTATATTACATGTTAACAGAGCGGTGTGTGTTTTCATTCTGACTCTATATTACATGTTAACAGAGTGGTGTATGTTTTCATTCTGACTCTATATTACATGTTAACAGAGCGGTGTGTGTTTTCATTCTGACTCTATATTACATGTTAACAGAGTGGTGTATGTTTTCATTCTGACTCTATATTACATGTTAACAGAGCGGTGTGTGTTTTCATTCTGACTCTATATTACATGTTAACAGAGTGGTGTATGTTTTCATTCTGACTCTATATTACATGTTAGCAGAGTGGTGTATGTTTTCATTCTGACTCTATATTACATGTTAGCAGAGCGGTGTATGCCGTTACAGACATAGTCTATTTTGAATTTATTGATTACACCCCAAAATAAAAAACTATGCATTATTAACATAAAATTAGCAATGTGACCATGGAATGTTGAAGCTGTAAAGATATTACCATTATCTGCCTGTCTAGATGAAAAATAAAATAATAACTATGACAATTAAAAAAAATAAAAAACTGCACGGAAGTGAAATGTAACAGATTACTATGAGATTATGACCACAAACTAGATGTTAAATACTGAACATTTCACTGTTCTAATTGTAAAAGTTAGTCTCTTGTTAGTTTCATGGAGTTAGCATCTCGACCTCTCCCCCCCCAAAAAAATAGTTATCTTTTGAACTGTCCTTAACCTGTTGATATATATATATATTTTAACTTTTTCGTTTGTTTTTGCAGATTTGTTGTTTTTTGTTAGAGAAGCCAGCAACACAGACAACATCATGCAAGTTCTCCCATTCTCAAGTCCTTTCAGATGCGTTAAGCTGAGCTGAGCTGTGCCGGGTGGGTGGGTGGACGGGGGGGCGGAGTAGGAGTTTGCAGGGGCGGGGGCTCAAGACGAGACGAGGGAGGGATTATTGTTGGGAAAGATCATGGAATTGTCTTTTGCTGTGGCGATTACTTACAGTTGCAAGATCCTGAATGCTTAACCTCCAGGAGCGTTCGCAGAGAGCAGGCAGTCTGCTTCATAGCACACTCTGACGGGTAGGTGGTGTTGTCGCTGGCGCACACCGCCTCGTCCATCCGGCTCTCCGGACACGCCTCGTCACAGAGGGAGCAGCGGCCTCGGCTCATCCTGGCATCCCATAGACACTTCTTCCCCGCACTGCACTGGATGTCCTGGCACGACTTGGCCTCTGGAGCCAGAGAGAGAGAGGAGAAGAACGACAGAACTTATCAGACGGTCGCCTCGTTGGTGCTGCTTGGCACATCACCATGTAACCGTAGTGGGTCATATTGAGTCAAATAACCATGTAATCGTAGTGGGTCATAGTGAGCCATGTCCTATGTTAGGTCATCTTTGGTGCTGCTTGGCATATCACCATGTAACCGTAGTGGGTCGTGGTGAGTCATATCACAATGTAACCGTAGTGGGTCGTATGGAGTCATATAACCATGTAACCATAGTGGGTCATAGTGAGCCATGTCCTATGTTAGGTCATCTTTGGTGCTGCTTGGCACATCACAATGTAACCGTAGTGGGTCGTGGTGAGTCATATAACCATGTAACCGTAGTGGGTCGTGGTGAGTCATATAACCATGTAACCGTAGTGGGTCGTATGCAGTCATATAACCATGTGACCGTAGTGGGTCATATTGAGTCAAATAACCATGTAACCGTAGTGGGTCGTGGTGAGTCATATCACCATGTAACCGTAGTGGGTCACAGCGGGTCGTATTGAGTCATATAACCATGTAACCGTAGTGGGTCACAGCGGGTCGTATTGAGTCATATAACCATGTAACCGTAGTGGGTCGTGGTGAGTCATATCACCATGTAACCGTAGTGGGTCACAGCGGGTCGTATTGAGTCATATAACCATGTAACCGTAGTGGGTCACAGCGGGTCGTATTGAGTCATATAACCATGTAACCGTAGTGGGTCGTGGTGAGTCATATCACCATGTAACCGTAGTGGGTCACAGCGGGTCGTATTGAGTCATATAACCATGTAACCGTAGTGGGTCGTAGTGAGTCATGTCCTATGTTAGGTCATGTGTGGTCAAGTATCATTGTAGTAGGGAGGAAAAACGTCCTCAGCTGTGTTGTGGGTAATGTTGCCAACTTCAGGAAACAATCAGACGTCCATCATATTCTAAACAGTAACAAGTACAAAGTAGTCCCAGGTATACTGAACTGGACATCCACAGCTTCAATGGCTCTGCTTGGGGAACCTCCATTTATGTGGAATGTTGGCAGAGTGGACTAAAAACAACTAAAATGTTGGCAAAGAGAAGCAGCCTATGAGGTACAGGCCATAGAAATAGAATGTATAGAATGAATACCCATGAATTTACCAGTCAAATTGCCAGGGTTAGGGGCTCTAAGTCCCTTCTATAGATTCCATTTCTATGGTAAAGCCTACATTCAGACTATATTGTAAGTACTGTACAGCATGGTTAAGAACTGAAATCCTTTTCCAATCATTTCCTTCGGGAACAGAACCAGTATTTTCATTTTCATTCTGTTCCACTGTTCCGACCAGCATAATACAATTCTAGTTCGAACAAAATAAAAGTAATGGTTTAAATTGTTCCATTCAGTTCCTTTTTTAACCTGTGATATATATAGATATATATTTTAAACATTTAGCTCCAGAGCGGGCAAGCTAGTTGTTTACATGTGTGATGGACAACTGTTCTGCCTGCGGCTATGGAACCCTGACCTGTTCACCGGACGTGCTACCTGTCCCAGACCTGCTGTTTTCAACTCTCTAGAGACTGCAGGAGCGGTAGAGATACTCTTAATAATCGGCTATGAAAAGCTAACTGACATTTACTCCTGATTATTATTTGACCATGCTGGTCATTTATGAACATTTGAACATCTTGGCCATGTTCTGTTATAATCTCCACCCGGCACAGCCAGAAGAGGACTGGCCACCCCTCATAGCCTGGTTCCTCTCTAGGTTTCTTCCTAGGTTTTGGCCTTTCTAGGGAGTTTTTCCTAGCCACCGTGCTTCTACACCTGCATTGCTCGCTGTTTGGGGTTTTAGGCTGGGTTTCTGTACAGCACTTTGAGATATCAGCTGATGTACGAAGGGCTTTATAAATACATTTGATTTGATTTGATTTCTAAGGCGCGAGATGCAACAGAAATGTTAAGGGTTGGGAGATAGCTAGAGAGGATGCAGGAGGAGGCTTGAAGCCCTGGGCAGTGGTGGTACAACAGGTTGGGAGATAGCGAGAGAGGGTGCAGGAGGAGGCTTAACGCCCTGGGCAGTGGTGGTACAACAGGTTGGGAGATAGCGAGAGAGGGTGCAGGAGGAGGCTTGAAGCCCTGGGCAGTGGTGGTACAACAGGTTGGGAGATAGCGAGAGAGGGTGCAGGAGGAGGCTTGAAGCCCTGGGCAGTGGTGGTACAACAGGTTCAAAAGTTGGTTTATGTCTTTTCTGGGGCCTGGAGTTTTTTTCTGATCTCATGATCTGGTCAGGTAAAACTCTGGGCTATGACAGGGTTCAATATTAACTTGGTGTCGGACATGGTGTTGTTTTTAAATGCATTGGGGTCATGCAGAGACTATAGGTCAGCAGGCTTTCTCTTTATATTCAGCTGTTAATAAGCTACGTTTTGTTATTATGATGTGTATTCAAAAAGCAGTTTCATATAATTTAGCAATGTAACTCATTTTAACGTTGTAAAATAGGACCCTGTCCCTTTAAGACAATTGCGTTCCAAAAGAGATATGGACCTGGCTACAGTAAGTTAGTCAAGACTAACGAGAAAGAATGTTTTGTAGCTTTCAAATAGCAGACTAGCAACAGTAGCCTGCGTATTGCTAGTCTGTTCACTTATTGAAGGTTTACTTTTGTAAATCACTTTCCCTGAAAATATATAAGCTCAGCGACTAGATAGATGGGCGCTTCTTTTAGCTCTGGACAGCTTTGCGTGTGCTGTGTGAACGTAGCTAAAAAGATCTGATCTGATTGGTCAAAAGACCAATTAGTGGTGAAAAGATCTGATCTGATTGGTCAAAAGACCAATTAGTGGTGAAAAGATCTGATCTGATTGGTCAAAAGACCAATTAGTGGTGAAAGATCTGATCTGATTGGTCAAAAGACCAATTAGTAGTGAAAGATCTGAATTTGGATGCCTGTGTAAATGCAGCCTGAGAGAATTGGACATGTATAAACCACATGGTTACGTGTCTCGAGGGTAGGGGCTAAAGTTTGTATATAATAAGCTGTATTATATACTGTTGCTTCAAAAGCTTAGCCCTACTGACTGATGCATTTCCCCTTGGTATGCTACTCCTATGCATGTTCCCAGGAGACACTACTGACTGATGCATTTCCTCGTGATATGCTACTCCTATGCATGTTCCCAGGAGACACTACTTACTGATGCATTTCCCCTGGTATGCTACTCCTATGCATGTTCCCAGGAGACACTACTTACTGATGCATTTCCCCTGGTATGCTACTCCTATGCATGTTCCCAGGAGACACTACTTACTGATGCATTTCCCCTGGTATGCTACTCCTATGGATGTTCCCAGGAGACACTACTTACTGATGCATTTCCCCTGGTATGCTACTCCTATGGATGTTCCCAGGAGACACTACTTACTGATGCATTTCCCCTGGTATGCTACTCCTATGGATGTTCCCAGGAGACATGTGGCCCTTCTCAGATGGCACGCGCTGGTGTATATGATCCCGTCGTTGCCACACAGGAACTGCTCCGGTGACGTCTGTTCGGGGCAGATCCGATTACAGGTCACACAGTACGCGTTGTTTGTCTGGTCCACGACGCACGTGGAGCTTCCCGGGCATAAGACGTCACGGCAGGTCTCTGTCAGAACGAAAGGGAGTCAAATGAATACGGTGGTTCATATCAGTAGAGTAACAAGCCAACCAGATGTATACTCAAGATGTCCCTTAATTAAACACCGGTGAATCGACCGTTACTCACTGTGATCAAATAAAATGCAATCAGACTGAATCCCATTGGCTGCCTTTAGACAGGCCTTCCATTGGCTGCCTTTAGACAGGCCTTCCATTGGCTGCCTTTAGACAGGCCTTCCATTGGCTGCCTTTAGACAGGCCTTCCATTGGCTGCCTTTAGACAGGCCTTCCATTGGCTGCCTTTAGACAGGCCTCCCATTGGCTGCCTTTAGACAGGCTGCCCAATTCTGATCTTTGTTTCACTAATTGGTCTTTTGACCAATTAGATCTGATGTGAAAAGATCTGATGTGATTGGTCAAAAGACCAATTATAATGGGAAAAGGTTCCAAAGACTTGGATATGAATAAGTAGCTGATGTTATTTTTTTATGCATTGGGCCTTGCTTGCCAGGTGGACTTACTCTTGCATTTGCCCTGGTACTGCACATCCAGGTCCAGATGGACTTTACATTTGGACTTGAGCAACGCACACTCGTCTCTGTACGTCTTTCCATCCGACCCGCAGACAGGTCCTTTCCAAGTCACGTTGGAGCAGTCTGGAGCGCAGACGCAGCGCGGCTTGCTTCTCCTGTTCATCTTGCATCTCTTTCCAGGTCCACAGTCCACGTCGTCACACGTTTCTGGAGTAGAAGAGATATCAAGTTTATTAAATGATATGAAATACAATTATTGGAGAGCAGACAATGTTTAAGACGCAACGAGATCAATAACTAAATAACTAAATAATAAACGTGTAGACAAATGTGTCTAATTGAGTTTCCACTTAAATATAAATGAAGTTGCACATTGTTTTATACACAAGTCACAACTGTTGCTACCAGACTCTTTAATGTCTAAATACACCTCCATTTAAACAATTTCCGCCAATCCCCCTTTCCCAAAACACGTGTAAATATTGGACTATAAATTGTGCCTTCATGTATTATACTAATGCTAAAATGTTTATTATATTCAATGAGACATTTACTTTATGTTCCCTATTCTTAAATTGTATTCGTTCTTATTGCTGTTGCATTGTGGAGAAGGAACCTGCAAGAAAGCATTTCGTTAGACGTGTATACTGTATAACATGTGTATCCCATACATACGACTAATAAAGCGTGAACCTTTGCAGAGTAAGCAGTTGGGGGCTCCGCCGTTAAAGATCATCCACCGGAACAAGGTGCTGTTGGGTACATCCTCCTCGGTCCATGACGTCCCCAGCCTCCCGCTTCTACAGCACTCCTCTCGGCTCATCCCCGGCACGTAGAGCACCTGACACCTCCCGTTCTTCCCTTGCTGTAACCAGCAGTTACCAGCTGGAAACAAACATCAAAACGTCCCAGTCTTATTAAAGTCTGAAGCCAAGGCGCTGAGTTACTGATCCAGACACAACACGTGTCTGGGTCAGGTTTTTTTTCTCCATCGTAATGAAAATCTTTTAACACTTGGTTATCCCATCACCAATGTTCAATACTGACAGCCGGTATGATAGAACTATACACAAAGTACTGAGTTATCCATGTTCAAAATGCAGACAGTGGAGCAATCTAGTTATATTGCCTATCCATTCTGTGTCCGAGTATAACAGTCCAGAGCAACTGTATCCTATTATTGACATTCTTGAACGTTGATGCTGAACTATACGCATGAACTTTTTACGCATGGTTGTGTAAACTTTGTTCCAAATATATTTTAGCAATTCGCATCCGTGGACACAGATCACACCGAGACCAGCATTTTACGAATAGCTAACAAAACAACACTTTGCCCAAAGACACATATGGACACTAACTAATACGAGTAATTTGTAACTTTTTTTTTTTAGGGTGCATTTAAAACGGTTTACATTGTTGACGTTAATTTCAGCGGCAGAAAATGAAGGGACATTTTCTGTCATGATGTTGTTTATGAGCATCATTATCAGCAACTGTATTCAATCATTATCAATGTAACAATAACAAAGATAATAACGATCTCCACGTGGCAAATAGATCGGAAATGGGTTGGCTGCACATAAACGACATTCTATAGGTCAAATAATACGTGCTCACAAATTTCAAGCATTTTTCTCTGCCATGCACCGTCTCCAACTCTATCTCAGTTTAAGGTAAATGTGTATACAGCCACACCACACTGCTGCGTCCCATCATACTGACCGTATTGGACTGGTGAATATGGCAATCCGTGAACCTAACAAAAAATTCCAAGTATTACAGACTTGGAGAGCAAGTGGGAGAAAAAAGAAAGTCGATCTAAAAATGTAATTCCATTTGCCTTGATCGCGTGGGCTAGAAAAGTTGCAATAACATCTCGTTGAAACGACCCTAATGGCACCTGTTTAGTACAGTCAATCTGATAGTGAGCCATTTCAAACCGAATGGAAAGAACGTAGAACTTTTTTTGAAACGTTTGCAACACTGGAAATTCTGTCACCGTTACAATTCACATCAAGACGCAGACAGAATAGGTTACACTTTGCAGTAAAAGTTTTTTTTGTTGAGGGGGGGGGGGGGGTCGAAAAGATTTGGAAAATATAATAATAATATACCTTGTACTTTTTGATCTTCCATGAAATGACAGAGCCATATCAATAATAGAATCATCCCTGGCTGGAGCCGGAGTTTCTGTAGCATCCTGAGCATGGTGCTGGAGACGAAGTGAAGTGAGCAAGGTATCGGGTATCGGGACACTAGCAGCTAAGCGAACAGAGTAAATATGTTTAAAGGTGGCAGTGAGTGCTGAATGAATGTCAGTCTGAGAATGCAGCGTCTCTTTTTAAAATCTATAAGGGGTCATCTGTGGTGGGCGGTCTTCTGGTCCGTGGGGGTAGGGAGAGGGAGAGGGAGAGAGGGATTCCCCCCCCCCCCCCACAAAAATGTTTTCTTTCAATCCTAATCAGGTGACATCTATAGTCGCACTTTTCTCTGTCTGACCAAAATAGTGTCATAAAAGTGCACTTGATAGCAGATTACTTGCTTATTGGCGTATTCTTAATCAAGAAAAATTACAAATTACAAAACAACAGAGGAGCAACAAGACACAGAGCAACAATAAGGAGACTAGCAGGACCAGCATCTACCAGCTGTTAATGTATATGACCTGGTCTATTTCAGTGTGACCTCAATTAATTAAATACATTCCAATCATCCCTACTTTGATGGCAAAATAAAAGTATAGGCCACTACTATGGTAACCATAAACTATTTATACTAGGCCTACTGAATCTAGCACTACTAACACCAATAGGTTTAATTATAATAGTAATAACACCTACTGTAATTATAATGTTAAAGAATTGCCACGCTAATATTCATATAACCTATATGTCACCTATCAATATTTCATCCACATAAAACAGACAAAATGCATTTCAAGACTCCAGGCCGGCAATTCCCCAACTTCAGATGACTCGGTTATAAAGGATTCCCCCCCCAACAACTGCAGATAAATGTGTTAATCTTTTTATATGACTAGTCTATTGGAATGACCTGTCCATGCTGCCTACAATAATAGATTTCAGAGTACATGCAGGAAGGGATGATAATATTAGATGAGACAGTTGTTTGGGTTTCTCTGTCAGGTCAAGCTGATAAATATAACTATCCCTGTTTCCGAATAGTCTTTAGTGTGAAGGAGAGTATTACATTAAATACTATCTATGTAGGCTAGAACATCAGCTGTCCTCCATGGAACACGGAAAGGTCTGTACTGAGGTCCGCTGGTGACTTCTTCTGGAGACTGTTGGTTATACAACTGGCTTGTCAAGACAAGTGCACCGAGGGATGTTTGTAACGACGCTAATTATGTAACTACTCTATGTTGTAGCCAGTAAGTCTTTTTCCGAAAACCACCGACAAAACACCGCTTTTGCCCGAAAACCACCGAATAACTACGCTTTTTCCGAAAACCACCGATAAATAACGCAATAAAGCAACCCCTCCCTTGAAATATAGCCTATTCTCCCTCATCTCCAAACACTCGTCAAGCGTTGACATGGATGGCGAATATTAGGACTGTCAGGCAAAACACAAATTTACAGATAAAAAAAAAATACATTTAAACTAATAAAAATATAAAAAAATAATTAGAAAAACGTGACTATTTCACTCAGGGACAATAATATGTTTCGTCATTATGCACACGGTTTAAAATGTATTAATTTCGTCATTTGAATATATCTATGGTATTTAAATTATTGGAATACTTGACATTGACTCATCGAAATGCATTTTTCAGCAATCGTATTGACTGTGCCTATACAGTAAGCAGTACATATTTGGATTCAGGTCGGCCTACATTTAACTATTCAATAACATATCCCACTGGGCAAATCACCTTTGTTTCCATGTCATTTCAACCAACTAATTCAGCGTGATGACGTCGAATCAACGTGGAAACCTGATTGGATTTGGAAAAAGCAATCAATGTAGGGGCGGCGTTGTCATTTTTTCACCCAACTTTTAACCTAAATCCAATGTCATGGTGAAAGGTTTTGTTGATTTGATGTTGAATTCACATTGGTTGAAAACTCAAACTCAAATAAATCATAACATCCCAGTCGGATGTTTTCAAGCTGGTGAAGAAATCAGAATTGCATTAATTTACCAGAAAATAACAGAATCAAATGATGTTAAAATCTGTTGAGATAAAGTTAGACTACAAGACCAGGGTTTGAAGTTAAATTACATCCACATTTCCTTTTCTAAACACAAATCAGATACTTTTGGCTAACGAGCTTTTGACAACACAAACTCAAATTTCACAGTAAATCTTTTAATTTATTGCCGGGTTCACTAAACTATTTAAGACACACTTTGGCGAAGCACGAAAGAGGGGAAGCATCTTTTCTCAAATCTTTTCTCAAACACATTGAGTTTGTGTAATGGGGATGGTTTGACTATCAGTAGCAACACATGGGGTGGTATTGTTTTGTTATATGTTGCCTATAGCTATGATGTTCCCAATACGATGCTGCCATCTAGTGTTCAAACAGCATCACCACCTCAAACACTAAAGTCCTTTTTTCGTCAGTCCTACAGACTAGTTGTATGTAAATTGTGCTTGTATTGTATGAATTTCTGGTTATATTTTTTGAGATTTTTTTTGTAATTATTCTAAAGGTTTATTCTTAACTGTGAGTTGATTTGTGTTATAATTTGAGCCGCCATACAAACGGACCCAAATAGCCAGCAGGAAATTATTGTATAAGAAGCCTCGTAATGAGATCTCTTTCATGTTTCATTTGAATAATTTCTTTTGAAAAAAAATGAAAAAAATCTTACAAACATTTCCCCCTGTGGAATAAATGATAACTTATTCTGTTCAGAAATGGTTTATTGTCCCCAACAACGAGTGTTATTGCATTTCATGGGTTGATAAAATAAACCCCATTGCATACACTACAATTCAGTGCATGACAGCTAAACTGCTGCTGTTACAATCCCAGAGAGAACATATAAAACACAACTACATCAAAATATTCTCTCAACTGGCTGTCAACAGTTTAGTCCAGGACTATCAGCTTATAAACCAAAACATTCTCTCAACTGGCTGTAAGCAGTTTAGTCCAGGACTATCAGCTTATAAATCAAAACATTCTCTCAACTGGCTGTAAGCAGTTTAGTCCAGGACTATCGGCTTATAAACCAAAACATTCTCTCAACTGGCTGTTAGCAGTTTAGTCCAGGACTATCGGCTTATAAACCAAAACATTCTCTCAACTGGCTGTTAGCAGTTTAGTCCTGGACTATCAGCTTATAAACCAAAACATTCTCTCAACTGGCTGTAAGCAGTTTAGTCCAGGACTATCAGCTTATAAACCAAAACATTCTCTCAACTGGCTGTAAGCAGTTTAGTCCAGGACTATCAGCTTATAAATCAAAACATTCTCTCAACTGGCTGTTAGCAGTTTAGTCCAGGACTATCAGCTTATAAACCAAAACATTCTCTCAACTGGCTGTAAGCAGTTTAGTCCAGGACTATCGGCTTATAAACCAAAACATTCTCTCAACTGGCTGTAAGCAGTTTAGTCCAGGACTATCAGCTTATAAATCAAAACATTCTCTCAACTGGCTGTAAGCAGTTTAGTCCAGGACTATCAGCTTATAAATCAAAACATTCTCTCAACTGGCTGTTAGCAGTTTAGTCCAGGACTATCGGCTTATAAACCAAAACATTCTCTCAACTGGCTGTTAGCAGTTTAGTCCAGGACTATCAGCTTATAAACCAAAACATTCTCTCAACTGGCTGTAAGCAGTTTAGTCCTGGACTATCGGCTTATAAACCAAAACATTCTCTCAACTGGCTGTTAGCAGTTTAGTCCAGGACTATCGGCTTATAAACCTAAATATTCTCTCAACTGGCTGTTAGCAGTTTAGTCCAGGACTATCAGCTTATAAACCAAAACATTCTCTCAACTGGCTGTTAGCAGTTTAGTCCAGGACTATCAGCTTATAAACCAAAACATTCTCTCAACTGGCTGTAAGCAGTTTAGTCCAGGACTATCGGCTTAATCTTTGTCTGGTAAAGCAAATAGTCCTGCAAATGGGCACATCCACATCTCATGTGTCTCATTGTGATAAACAGTATGATAAATGTCATTTTCTTTAGTGTAAAATGGACAAGGATGAGCTGTCCCCTGTGTCATCTGTCTTCCCTGTTTGTTTGTCTGTCCATCTCATGGCCTGTTCTCCTGAGGTGCCTGGCTGGTTCATCTCATGGCCTGTTCTCCTTTGGTGCCTGGCTGGTTCGTCTCATGGCCTGTTCTCCTGACGTGCCTGGCTGGTTCGTCTCATGGCCTGTTCTCCTTTGGTGCCTGGCTGGTTCGTCTCATGGCCTGTTCTCCTGAGGTGCCTGGCTGGCTCATCTCATGGCCTGTTCTCCTGAGGGGCCTGACTGGTTTGTCTCATGGCCTGTTCTCCTTAGGGGCCTGGCTGGTTTGTCTCATGGCCTGTTCTCCTGAGGTGCCTGGCTGGTTTGTCTCATGGCCTGTTCTCCTGAGGGGCCTGGCTGGTTTGTCTCATGGCCTGTTCTCTTGAAGGGCCTGGCTGGGTTGTCTCATGGCCTGTTCTCCTTAGGGGCCTGGCTGGTTTGTCTCATGGCCTGTTCTCCTGAGGTGCCTGGCTGGTTTGTCTCATGGCCTGTTCTCCTGAGGTGCCTGACTGGGATGTCTCATGGCCTGTTCTCCTGAGGGGCCTGGCAGGTTTATCTCATATCTGGTTCTCCTGAGGGGCCTTGCAACATCATTAAACCAAAAACATATAAACTCCCCCCCAAAAATCTATGACTTTTTAAAAAACAAATTAAGATTAGAAGTGCTTATCTAGGATCATGTCCCCCCCCCCACCCCCGTCCATATCATGTTATTCATTATGATCTAAAAGGCAAACCTAATCCTTGATCAGCACTCCGACTCTGACACGATGCCCAGACCGGACACACGCGTGCGCCATCGTGCGCAAATTGATTTTGTCCCCCCCACACCAAACACGATCACAACACGGAGGTTGAAATATCAAAACAAACTCTGAACCAATTATATTCATTTGGGGACAGCTCGAAAAGCGTTAAACATTTATGGCAATTTAGCTAGCTAGCTTGCAGTTGCTAGCTAATTTGTCCTATTTAGCTAGCTTTCTGTTGCTAGCTAATTTGCCCCGGGATATACATTTTGAGTTGTTATTTTACCTGAAATGCACAAGGTCCTCTACTACGACAATTAATCCACACATAAAACGGTCAACCGAATCGTTTCTAGTCATCTTCCCTGCTTCCAGGCTTTTTCTTCTTCGGACTTTATATGGCGATTAGCATCTAACTTTCATAGTATTACCACGACCGACCGACCTCAGTTAATTTTTCAATCACCCACGTGGGTACAACCAATGAGGAGATGGCACGTTGGGTACCTGCTTCTATAAACCAATGAGGAGATGGCACGTTGGGTATCTGCTTCTACAAACCAATGAGGAGATGGGAGAGGCAGGACTTGCACCGCGTTCATCGTCACAAATAGAACTGACTTCTATCTTAGTGCTTGGCAACGCAGACGCCCGTTGGCGCGCGTGAGCAGTGTGGGTGTAATGATTGAATAACATGCATGTGTAAATGTATTATGCAACGCATGTGCAAGCGACGTGAGCGGTGTGGTCAGCATGTGAGACAGTAGGAGCAGACCTCCGATCTCACTGTCCACGATCACTCCCACAGATGCATCTAATGTCTCCCCTGGCTTACTGACTGTTACAACAGACATCTACAGTACTGTCTCCCCTGGCTTACTGACTGTTACAACAGACAACAGACATCTGCTGTTTTCTTTGGCTTACTGACCATTACAACAGACAACAGACATCTACGGTCTCCCATGTCTTACTGACTGTTACAACAGACATCTACAAAATAAGTTACAAATAGCAGGAGCCATTCTCGTATGTCACAGAACCATAATGGTGTCACAGAACCGACGCTAACACGACCTCTTTGCCTGACAGATAGTTCTCCTCACCAGGGCCTGTTTATACTGAATCAGACTGATGGATAGTTCTCCTCACCAGGGCCTGTTTATACTGAATCAGACTGATGGATAGTTCTCCTCTCCAGGGCCTGTTTATACTGAATCAGACTGACAGATAGTTCTCCTCACCAGGGCCTGGGCCTGTTAATACTGAATCAGACTGACAGATAGTTCTCCTCACCAGAGCCTGGGCCTGTTTATACTGAATCAGACTGACAGATAGTTCTCCTCACCAGGGCCTGGGCCTGTTTATACTGAATCAGACTGACGGATAGTTCTCCTCACCAGGGCCTGGGCCTGTTTATACTGAATCATACTGACAGATAGTTCTCCTCACCAGGACCTGGGCCTGTTAATACTGAATCAGACTGACGGATAGTTCTATTCACCAGGGCCTGGGCCTGTTTATACTGAATCAGATGCTGGAAGTTCTGCATCCTTGTGTAACGCTCGTCTGATGAAGTAGGAGTGGACCAAAGCGCAGCGTGGTACGTGTTCATGATATTTATTTAAATCTGAAAACTAGAACAAAAATAACAAAGCGAGAAACAAACAGTTCTGTAAGGTAACTAAAACTATACAGAAAAGAACTACCCACTAACACAGGTGGGAAAAAGGCTACCTAAGTATGATTCTCAATCAGAGACAACGATAGACAGCTGCCTCTGATTGAGAACCATACCCGGTCAAACACAAAGAAACAGAAAAAATAGAAATAAAGAAACTAGAATGCCCACCCTAGTCACACCCTGGCCTAACCAAAATAGAGAATAAAAGCCTCTCTATGGCCAGGGCGTGACAGTACCCCCCCCCCAAAGGTGCGGACTCCGAACGCAAAACTCGACTCTAAAGGGGAGGGTCCGGTTGGGCTTCCTTTACGGCGGCGGCTCTGGTGCGGGACGTAGACCCCCCTCCGCCTCTGGCTCCCCCCACTTTGGTGGCGCCTCTGGTGCGGGGACCCTCGTAGCGGGCCCCGGACTGAGCACCCTCGTTGCGGGCCCCGGACTGGGCACCCTCGCTGGGGGCCCCGGACTGGAGACCGTCGCTGGAGGCTCCGGACTGGAGACCGTCACTTAGCACTTGCACCGCTCCTCTTGGCTGCATGCCCACTTTAGCCCGGCACGTGCGGGGAGCTGGAACAGACCGCACTGGGTTCTCCTGGCGAACTGGGGAAACCGTGCGTAGAGCCTGCGCAGGACTCCCCGGGCTGTGGAGGCGCACTGGAGGTCTGGAGCGCCAAGCTGCCACAAGACGTGCAGTGCTGGGGTGGCGCACAGGAGGCCTGGTGCGTGGGGCTGGCAAAGTCTTCACCAGACGGCTAGCACACACCTCAGGACGAGTATGGAGAGCTGACTCAGGTGACATCAACCCGAGGACATGCATCAACCCGAGTGCCTCATGCACCAACACAGCAGCTCTCTCATAGCTCTCTCCTCCAATCTCCCCATCAACTCCTTCACTGTCTCTGCTTCACTACCTTCGCTCCCCTCCAAGTTCACCCGGACTGGCTCTGGTTCCATCCTCGGCTCCGCCGAACGCCCCGTGTGCCCCCCCATTTTTTTTGGGGGGGGCTGCCTCTCCTGGCCACGCTGCTTTGTCCTTTGGTGGTGGGAAGTTCTGTAACGCTCGTCTGATGACGAAGGAGTGGACCAAAGCGCAGCGTGTTACGTGTTCATGATATTTATTTAAATCTGAACACTAGAACAAAAATAACAAAGCGGGAAACGAACAGTTCTGTAAGGTAACTAAAACGATACAGAAAATAACTACCCACAAACACAGGTGGGAGAAAGGCTACCTAAGTATGATTCTCAATCAGAGACAACGATAGACAACTGCCTCTGATTGAGAACCACACCCGGCCAAATAAAGAAACTAGAATGCCCACCCTAGTCACACCCTGGCCTAACCAAAATAGAGATTAAAAGTCTCTCTATGGCCAGGGCGTGACACCTTGTCAGTACTCTAAATGTCCTGTTCCTACTCCTCAGCATTGCCCCACACTCCTCTGTCCACCATGGGACTGCTTTCCTCCTCCTCCTCCTTCCTGAACTCTTAGGTATCGCCTCAGTAGCTGCCCTAACTAATGCTGTTCTCACCCAGTTATTCATACTATCCACATCCCCTCTCAAATCCACCCGAGACATCACCTGCTCACTCAGCTCCTGAAACTGATCCCACTTTACCCTTCCAAACACCCACCTGCCTACTCCATCCACTGACACCTCCTCATCCCTCCGGCCTATTGTGCATACTATGGGGTAATGACTACTTGCTACTGTCATTAGAGTGTGTTGTGGGCATTCAAATCCCAATACCACATTACCTTACTTCTATCCTGGTCCTTCCACCCTCCCCAGCACTTCCAGGTCCAATATCTGACAGGGATTATAGTAGTTCACTACCACTATCACCCCTCCTCTCAAACACACCTCCACCACCACATATTCCTTTTCGATACCTCTGCCTAGCATCCTGTAAGGAAGTCCTTGGTTTATGAAGGTGGCACTTCCCCCTGCATCTCTCGCTAAGAACAACTACACATCACTGTGTGATAAACTCCATAGTCAGTTTGAGCCATGTTTCCTGCACACAAATCACATCAGGCTTAGCTGGCATATCTACAATGAACTGCTTGAACTCCTGCCCATTAGCCAACTGGCTTCAAGCATTCCATTGTAGTATTACCACCATAACTAAGATCCAGTAATACATGACTCCAGCCTTGGCTGATTGAGGTAACACAAGCAATATGGAGCCGATATAGATGGCAGCTTTGTTTCTAGTCCTTAGGATATTACTTATTCCATTGTTAGCCCAGAAAACCTTAAGTGTTATTACATATATACTCAGCAAAAAAAGAAACGCCCCTTTTTCAGGACCCTGTATTTCAAAGATAATTTGTAAAAATCCAAATAACTTCACAGATCTTCATTGTAAAGGGTTTAAACACTGTTTCCCTTGCTTGTTCAATGAGCCATAAACAATGAATGAACATGCACCCGTGAACATGCACCGACACTAACAGCTTACAGATGGTAGGCAATTAAGGTCACAGTCATGAAAACTTAGGACACTAAAGAGGCCTTTCTACTGACTGAAAAACACCAAATGAAATCTGCTCATCTGCGTGAACGTGCCTTAGGCATGCTGCAAGGAGGCATGAGGACCGCAGATGTGGCCAGGGCAATAAATTGCAATGTCCGTACTGTGAGACGCCTAAGACAGCGCAACAGGGAGACAGGATGGACAGCTGATCGTCCTCGCAGTGGCGGACCACGTGTAGCAACACCTGCACAGGATCGGTACATCTGAACATCACACCTGTGGGACAGGTACAGGATGGCAACAACTGCCCGAGTTACACCAGCAACGCACAATCCCTCCATCAGTGCTCAGACTGTCCGCAATAGGCTGAGAGAGGCTGGACTGACGGCTTGTAGGCCTGTAGTAAGGCAGGTCCTCACCAGACATCACCGGCAGCAACGTCGCCTATGGGCACAAACCCACCGTCGCTGGACCAGACATGACTGGCAAAAAGTGCTCTTCACTGATGAGTCGCAGTTTTGTCTCACCAGAGGTGATGGTCGGATTTGCATTAATCGCTGAAGAAATGAGCATTACACAGAGGCCTGTACTCTGGAGCGGGATCGATTTGGAGGTGGAGGGTCCGTCATGGTCTGGGGAGGTGTGTCACAGCATCATCGGACTGAGCTTGTTATCATTGCAGGCGATCTCAACGCTGTGCGTTACAGGGAAGACATCCTCCTCATGTCTTCCTGCAGGCTCATCCTGACATGACCCTCCAGCATGACAATGCCACCAGCCATACTGCTCGTTCTGTGCATGATTTCCTGCAAGACAGGAATGCCAGTGTTCTGCCATGGCCAGCGAAGAGCCCGGATCTCAATCCCATTGAGCACGTCTGGGACCTGTTGGATCGAAGGGTGAAGGCTAGGGCCATTCCCCAGAAATGTCCGGGAACTTAAGGGTGCCTTGGTGGAAGAATGGGGTAACATCTCACAGCAAGAACTGGCAAATCTGGTGCAGTCCATGAGGAGGAGATGCACTGCAGCACTTAATGCAGCTGGTGGCCACACCAGATCCTGACTGTTACTTTTGATTTTGATCCCCCCCCCCCCCCCTTTGTTCAGGGACACATTATTCAATTCCTGTTAGTCACATGTCTGTGGAACTTGTTTAGATTATGTCCCAGTTGTTGAATCTTGTTATGTTCATACAAATATTTACACGTTAAGTTTGCTGAAAATAAATGCAGTTGACAGTGAGAGGACGTTTCTTTTTTTGCTGAATTTAGCTGGGAAGAACTATTTGATATCAGATAGACGTCAACTTACCAGCACAACCAGCATAATGGCCAGGAATACGACTTTCCCAAAGCGGATCCTTTCTCTGCACCTCCCAGGGCATTTTGAACTGATTCCTGAGGCCGACCCAAAACAACGCCACCGGAGGAGAGGGAGCCGGAGCGGTCTTCAAGTGAGGCTTTGGATGTGCTCACACCACCCACCGCTTCCCAGTATATTACTCGCTAATGTCCAGTCCCTAGTTAACAAAGTCAATGAAATCAGGGCAAGAGCTTTGCTTTCCAAAGTGATTTCCAGGATTGTAACATACTCTGTTTCATGGAAACATGGCTAGCTGGGGACATGCTGTCGGAGTCCGTACAACCAACTGCTCTAACTTCTGCGATGCATACAAGGCCCTCCCCCTCTCTCCTTTTGGAAAATGTGACCATGACTCCATCTTGTTGCTCCCCTCCTATTGGCAGATACTAAAACAGGAAGCGACCGTGCTTAAGTCTATCCTACGCTGGTCTGACCAATCGGATTCCACGCTTCAAGATTTCTTCGATCACGTGGACATTGACATTGACGTATGCGCTGACTCGGTGAGCGAGTTTATTAGCAAGGGTATAGGAGATGTTGTACCCACCGTGACTATTAAAACGTTCCTTAACCAGATACCGTGGATTGATGGCAACATCAAAACTGAAAGCAGCAAAACTGAAAACACATACCACCACACTTAACCATGGCAAGGTGACTGGAAACATTGCCGAATACAAACAGTGTAGCTATTGCCTCCTCAAGGCAATCAAACAAGCAAAGCATCAGTATAGAGACAAAGGCTCAAACACAAGATGTGTGTGCCAGGGTCTACAGACAATCACGGATTACAAAAAGGAAACCAGACCCTTCGTGGACGTCTTGCTTCTAGACAAATTACACTTCTTTGTGCACTTTGAGGACAATACAGTGCCACTGAGCATGCGTAGACCAGCTGGCTGGTGTGTTTACGGACATATTCAATCATTCCCTATCCCAGTCTGCTGTCCCCACATGCTTCAAGATGGCCACCATTGTTCCTGTTCCCAAGAAAGCTAAGGTAACTGAACTAAATGACTATCGCCACGTAGCACTCACATCCGTCATCATGAAGTGCTTTGAGAGACTAGTCAAGGATCATATCACCTCCACCCTACCTGTCAACCTAGACCCACTCGAATTTGCTTACCGCCTCAATAGGTCCACAGACGATGCAATCGCCATCAAACTGCACACTGCCTTATCCCATCTGGACAAGAGGAATACCTATGTAAGAATGCTGTTAATTGACTACAGCTCAGCATTCAACAACATAGGACCCTCCAAGCTCATCATCAAGCTGGAGGCCCTGGGTCTCAACCCTGCCCTGTGCAACTGGGTCCTGGACTTCCTGACGGACCGCCCCAGGTGGTGAAGGTAGGAAACAACATCTCCACTCCACTGATCCTCAACACTTGGGCCCCACAAGGGTGCGTTCTCAGCCCTCTCCTGTACTCCCTGTTCACCCATGACTGCGTGGCCAAGCACGCCTCCAACTCAATCATTAAGTTTGCAGACGACACTACAGTGGTAGGTTTGATTACCAACAACAACGAGACAGCCTACAGGGAGGAGGTGAGGGCCCTCGGAGTGTGGTGTCAGGAAAATAACCTCTCACTCAATGTCAGCAAAACAAAATAGATGATCGTGGACTTAAGGCAACAGCAAAGGGAGCACCCCACTCTTCACATCGACGGGAAAGCAGTGGGGAAGGTGGAAGGTTTTAAGTTCCTCGGTGTACACATCACCGACAAACTGAAATGGTCCACTCACACCGACAGTGTTGAGAAGAAGGCGCAACAGCGCCTCTTCAACCTCAGGAGGCTGAAAAAATTGGCTTGTCACCGAAAACCCTCACAAACTTTTACAGGTGCACAATTGAGAGCATCCTGTCGAGCTGTATCACTGCCTGGTATGGCATCTGCACAGGCCACAACCGTAAGGCTCTCCAGAGGGTAGTGAGCTCTGCACAACGCATCACCGGTGGCAAACTACCTGCCCTCCAGGACACCTACAAAACCTGATGTCACAGGAAGGCCAAAAAGATAATCAAGGACAACAACCACCCGAGCCACTGCCTGTTCACCCCGCTTCCACCAGAAGGTGAAGTCAATACAGGTGCTTCAAAGCTGGGACAGTGAGATTGAAAAACTGCTTCTATCTCAAGGTCATCAGATTGTTAAACAGCCACCACAAGCACAGGGAGGCGGCTGCCTACCTACAGACTTGATATCATTGGCCACTTTAATAAATGGAACACTATTTACTATTATAATGCCACTTTAAGAATGTTTACATATCTCGCATTTCTCATCTCATATGTATATACTGTATACTGTATCCTTCACTATCTATTCTTCACTATCTATTGCATCTTAGCCGCTCTGTCACTGCTCAACCATATATTTATATTTATATATTCTTATCCCATTCCTTTACTAGATTGTGTGTATTAGGTTTTCTTGTGGAATTTGTTAGATATTAGGTTTTTGTTGTGGAATTGTTAGATATTACCTGTTACATACTGCTGCATTGTCGGATCTAGAAGCATAAGCATTTCGCTACACTCTCAATAACATCTGCTAACCATGTGTATGTGACCAATAGAATTAGATTTGATTTGATTTAATCTCAAACCTCTTACCATGACAGCCCTGTCATGTCTAGAGGCGAAAGAAACGCACACCTATTTAGGTGCTGGAACTCTTAAAAAAATAAAAATAAAAAATAAAGGAGAGCCGAGGAGCTCCAATGCAAAAATATTTTTGTCCAACGTTTCGACAGACAAGCTGTCTTCATCAGCCCAGAATCCTCTCTGTTTCAGGCTCTACTTTTGATCGCTCCTGCTATGAACGTCCCCAGCTTTCTCCTATCTATGTATACCATATCGCCGTCCACCTGCCTCATAATCCCCGGTCTAGGTCCTCCTACACCATCTCTCCCTTGAACCTGTACCTCCCTGGACCTACATCACCCTCACTGCCTCAGCAGATGACACCCTTTTCTCGTGGACCAACCTCACTGCCTCAGCATAAGATTGGGTCAGTCTAAATTACTATATATTTCATAGTGTGTATACCTCCACAATCAACCTGATACCCAAAATAAACAATTTTGGATGAGCCTAAATCAATTATGGGCACGGTTGATGTGTTGAGCCTCCCGGCACACATCCTTCTGGCGTTTCTTCATGTTCTTCTTCTTCAGTGTTTCAGTTCGTCCTTTTATTGGCACATGTTCAAAGTGGATGGCCCTTGATAATGTCTCACCTGAGTCGCCACTGTCCTTTACAGTGCATTATGTCTTGTCCATTTTCCTACCAGTACACCAGCACGTTTGGACAGGATCTCTCTCTCCATGCTCACTCCACGTGGACTCATGTCGCACTCCTGAGAGAAAAAGCATGAGAGAAAAGGCAGTTGACAGCTTCGACTGGATGCTGTGTACAGGTCGCTGGCTCGGACTCAGGTCTCATGGTAGAAGTGGTGAAGGACCATACAGAACGCCATTTTCACCATTTCTTCAGCAGTTAGGGGGGGGGGGGAGTGTTGAGGTTCACACTGTTCTTGGTCAAATTATGCCTTCCATGCATCTAGATACCATCTGTGGTCACCTTCGCCAAGAGAGAGAGCGAGAGAGAGCGAGAGAGAGCGAGAGAGAGCGAGAGAGAGAGCGAGAGAGAGAGAGAGCGAGAGAGAGAGAGAGAGAGAGAGCGAGAGAGAGAGAGCGAGAGATGAGAGAGAGAGAGAGAGAGAGAGAGAGAGAGAGAGAGAGAGAGAGAGAGAGAGAGAGAGAGAGAGAGAGAGAGAGAGAGAGAGAGAGAGAGAGAGAGAGAGAGAGAGAGAGAGAGAGAGAGAGAGAGAGAGAGAGAGAGAGAGAGAGCGAGAGAGAGAGAGAGAGAGAGAGAGAGAGAGAGAGAGAGAGAGAGAGAGAGAGAGAGAGAGAGAGAGAGAGAGAGAGAGAGAGAGAGATTGGATTCTCCAATTACCTTGAACGAGTTACAGGACAAAATAAAAACCCTCCAACCCAAAAAGGCCTGTGGTGTTGATGGTATCCTTAATGAAATGATCAAATATACAGACAACAAATTCCAATTGGCTATACTAAAACTCTTTAACATCGTCCTTAGCTCTGGCATCTTCCCCAATATTTGGAACCAAGGACTGATCACCACAATCCACAAAAGTGGAGACAAATTTGACCCCAATAACTACCGTGGAATATGCGTCAACAGTAACCTTGGGAAAATACTCTGCATTATCATTAACAGCAGACTCGTACATTTCCTCAATGAAAACAATGTACTGAGCAAATGTCAAATTGGCTTTTTACCAAATTACCGTACAACAGACCATGTATTCACCCTACACACCCTAATTGACAACCAAACAAACCAAAACAAAGGCAAAGTCTTCTCATGCTTTGTTGACTTCAAAAAAGCCTTCGACTCAATTTGGCATGAGGGTCTGCTATACAAATTGATGGAAAGTGGTGTTGGGGGAAAAACATACGACATTATAAAATCCATGTACACAAACAACAAGTGTGCGGTTAAAATTGGCAAAAAACACACACATTTCTTCACACAGGGTCGTGGGGTGAGACAGGGATGCAGCTTAAGCCCCATCCTCTTCAACATATATATCAACGAATTGGCGAGGGCATTAGAACAGTCTGCAGCACCTGGCCTCACCCTACTAGAATCCGAAGTCAAATGTCTACTGTTTGCTGATGATCTGGTGCTTCTGTCACCAACCAAGGAGGGCCTACAGCAGCACCTAGATCTTCTGCACAGATTCTGTCAGACCTGGGCCCTGACAGTAAATCTCAGTAAGACCAAAATAATGGTGTTCCAAAAAAGGTCCAGTCGCCAGGACCACAAATTCCATCTAGACACCGTTGCCCTAGAGCTTACAAAAAACTATCCATACCTCGGCCTAAACATCAGCACCACAGGTAACTTCCACAAAGCTGTGAACGATCTGAGAGACAAGGCAAGAAGGGCATTCTATGCCATCAAAAGGAACATAAATTTCAACATACCAATTAGGATCTGGCTAAAAATACTTGAATCAGTCATAGAGCCTATTGCCCTTTATGGTTGTGAGGTCTGGGGTCCGCTCACCAACCAACATTTCACAAAATGGGACAAACACCAAATTGAGACTCTGCATGCAGAATTCTGCAAAAATATCCTCCGTGTACAACGTAGAACACCAAATAATGCATGCAGAGCAGAATTAGGCCGATACCCACTAATTATCAAAATCCAGAAAAGAGCCGTTAAATTCTACAACCACCTAAAAGGAAGCGATTCCCAAACCTTCCATAACAAAGCCATCACCTACAGAGAGATGAACCTGGAGAAGAGTCCCCTAAGCAAGCTGGTCCTAGGGCTCTGTTCACAAACACAAACACACCCCACAGAGCCCCAGGACAACAGCACAATTAGACCCAACCAAATCATGAGAAAACAAAAAGATAATTACTTGACACATTGGAAAGAATTAACAAAAAAACAGAGCAAACTAGAATGCTATTTGGCCCTAAACAGAGAGTACACAGTGGCAGAATACCTGACCACTGTGACTGACCCAAACTTAAGGAAAGCTTTGACTATGTACAGACTCAGTGAGCATAGCCTTGCTATTGAGAAAGGCCGCCGTAGGCAGACATGGCTCTCAACAGAAGACAGGCTATGTGCACACTGCCCACAAAATGAGGTGGAAACTGAGCTGCACTTCCTAACCTCCTGCCCAATGTATGACCATATTAGAGACACATATTTCCCTCAGATTACACAGATCCATAAAGAATTCGAAAACAAATCCAATTTTGATAAACTCCCATATCTACTGGGTGAAATTCCACAGTGTGCCATCACAGCAGCAAGATTTGTGACCTGTTGCCACAAGAAAAGGGCAACCAGTGAAGAACAAACACCATTGTAAATACAACCCATATTTATGTTTATTTATTTTAACTTGTGTGCTTTAACCATTTGTACATTGTTACAACACTGTATATATATAATATGACATTTGTAATGTCTTTATTGTTTTGAAACTTCTGTATGTGTAATGTTTACTGTTCATTTTATTGTTTATTTCACTTTTGTATATTATCTACCTCACTTGCTTTGGCAATGTTAACACATGTTTCCCATGCCAATAAAGCCCCTTGAATTGAATTGAATTGCGAGAGAGAGAGAGAGAGAGAGAGGACAGACCAGAACAGTTTAGTTTAGGGCATCTCTGATTCAGGAAATCTAGAAAAATGATTTACTGTACGACAAATTATTACTACTACCAACATTCTTAATACAGATTTCTAAAACATATGTCAAAGAGAATAACAACTAGTAATTCCCCGTTTTGGGCACATGACTCACATTGTGATTCATGCATCCAAAAAAACAACACTTCCTGTTAAATAAAAAATTCAACAAAATAGAAGAACTCTTCCAACTCAATACGGAAATAATTGTATCCCATAAAGGTAATGGTAAAATAGACTAGAGACAGGTGTCCCTCATTCAGGGACAGTGCTCTCTCTCTGTCCTTCTCGTTGTCTGATTCACACATGGGACTATTGATAAATTATAAACTTTTTCTAATTATTAGTGTTTACGTAGCCCATTTAAATCTCAACCAATTTCTCCAGTCTTTCTAGTGAGGGTGATCAGGCGTCACCAGGAAGTAATAACAGAGGTCAGAGGTCAGTCAGCCTTATTAAGTGAGTGTTTATTTTCCTGTACCTCAGACATTATTTAAGAAATGTCAAACATTTACAATTTTGGTGTATGAGATTTACATTGGGTTTTTCCAGTACATTTCTTATCAAGAGAATTTATGTGTGCAACCAAACCTCTGACAATAGAAATGTCAGAAAATGTCATTTGTGTACCCTTTAAGTTGCATCCTTTCTAACGCGTGAATAACCCACTAAAACCAAATAAAAAGACCCCACACCATAAATCAGTATTAATACCACTAACAAATATTAATTAACAGGTGGGTTGTGTGTGAGTGCTGGTGTGTATATAGTAAAAATCACAAGGTAAAAACAAACAAAATGGCCAGGTGTAACGATCGTCTGTGGTGGTAGAAGGATCGGACCAAAGAGCAGCGTGGTAAGTGTTCATGTCTTTTTAATAAATGAAACTGAACACTGGAACAAAACAATAAACGAAGTGAACAAACGAAACAGTACTGTGTGGCGACAAACACTGACACGGAAGACAAACACCCACCAACCAAAAGACAAAACAGGCTACCTAAATATGGTTCCCAATCAGAGACAATGACAAACACCTGCCTCTGATTGAGAACCATATCAGGCCAAACGACAAACCCAACATAGAAACACAAAACATAGATAACCCACCCAACTAACGCCCTGACCACACTAAAACAAAGAAAATACAAAAGAACTATGGTCAGAATGTGACACCAGGCATTACTTAATTTGGGATCCCAGAGCCCCTGGCTTGTAATCATAGTCATCTTGATCTGTTGCGTTGACATTCAATTATGTACAAACTGTGCCAGGGACATAAACTTAGTAAAAATATAAAAACAATTGTTTAACAAATCTGCTAGGACCTTCAAAAAACTGGTGCTGGCTTTTCAGCTCAATATTCGGGTACTAAAACACTTACATGGATTTACTTCATTCTGGATACAGTTCCATGTAATGGAAACAGATGATTGTTTTAGACAACATTACCTTCTTATTTAAATCACTGGTGCTACCCAAACTATAGAATTGAGAAATATTTTGTGAAGAACGTGTCTTATTCTACTATTCACCACTGTCCCAAATGTCCCACTGTCTCTCTTACAGCCTGTTTGAGTTCAGTGTGTACTGGCGGCTATCTATTGTGCCACAGGAAGCTTATCTCTAACCCAAACACCAGACGACTGAAACACGAGAGCAGTGGACCAGGCCTTGAAGAGTGAGCAGCCTCTAGTTTAATATCAGTCCCAATCTTCTTCACATCACGAAGCTATTGCATTATTAGAATGCTATCTGAAAGCCAATTACCATTCACTTTGTTACTTTCACTAGTCTCCATAATCTGTTTCCTTCAACTAAAACCCTTTTACTCTTTCCAGTAGAAAAACAAACATTCTCAATCACTACTACTAATACACACAGATCACTCTCAAACAATGTTATGCTTTTACCCCTATTGCAAGGTTTAAAATAAAACAAAACAAATATGATAACTTTCCATATTGAAGGCATTCTTTTCATTTTAGTCTATCCTAACAATGTTACTATTAATATCTGTTGGATACTCACTTTCCTCAGAATATTTTTTACATCACTTACGTACATCTACGTGTGGGTGTCCAAGTTGTATATTATTATTGTTATTATTTTTCTATTCCCCATTAAGCAGCGAGTCGGAGTCTGAGCCTTCTCTTGCCTCTACTCCTTCCGTTACCGGGTCTGAGACGCCGAAGCTTCCCCCCATTAGCTCTGACAAATTGAAAACATTGGCGACTCCATTACCTGCAGTATTAGACTTAAAACGAATCATCCAGCGTTCATACACTGTTTACCAGGGGGCATGGCTACCAACGTTAAGGCTAATCTGAAGAGGGTGCTGGCTAAAGCTAAAACTGGCGAGTGTAGAGAGTATAGAGATATTGTTATCCACGTCGGCACCAACGATGTTAGGATGAAACAGTCAGAGGTCACCAAGCGCAACATAGCTTCAGTGTGTAAATCAGCTAGAAAGATGTGTCGGCATCGAGTAATTGTCTCTGGCCTCCTCCCAGTTAGGGGGAGTGATGAGCTCTACAGCAGAGTCTCACAACTCAATCGCTGGTTTAAAACTGTTTTCTGCACCTCCCAAAAGATAGAATTTGTAGATAGTTGCCCCTCTTTCTGGGACTCACCCACAAACAGGACCAAGCCTGGCCTGTTGAGGAGTGACGGACTCCATCCTAGCTGGAGGGGTGCTCTTATCTTATCTACCAACATAGACAGGGCTTTAACTCCTCTAGCTCCACAATGAAATAGGGTGCAGGCCAGGCAGCAGGCTGTTAGCCAACCTGCCAGCTTAGTGGAGTCTGCCACTAGCATAGTCAGTGTAGTCAGCTCAGCTATCCCCATTGAGACTGTGTCTGTGCCTCGACCTAGGTTGGGCAAAACTAAACATGGCGGTGTTCGCCTTAGCAATCTCACTAGGATAAAGACCTCCTCCATTCCTGCCATTATTGAAAGAGATCGTGATACCTCACATCTCAAAATAGGGCTACTTAATGTTTGATCCCTCACTTCAAAGGCAGTTATTGTCAATGAACTGATCACTGATCATAATCTTGATGTGATTGTCCTGACTGAAACATGGCTTAAGCCTGATGAATTTACTGTGTTAAATGAGGCCTCACCTCCTGGTTACACTAGTGACCATATCCCCTGTGCATCCCGCAAAGGCGGAGGTGTTGCTAACATTTACGATAGCAAATTTCAATTTACCCCCCCCAAAAATGACGTTTTCGTCTTTTGAGCTTCTAGTCATGAAATCTATGCAGCCTACTCAATCCCTTTTTATAGCTACTGTTTACAGGCCTCCTGGGCCATATACAGCGTTCCTCACTGAGTTCCCTGAATTCCTATCGGACCTTGTAGTCATAGCAGACAATATTCAAATTTTTGGTGATTTTAATATTCACATGGAAAAGTCCACAGACCCACTCCAAAAGGCTTTCGGAGCCATCATCGACACAGTGGGTTTTGTCCAACAAGTCTCTGGACCTACTCACTGCCACAGTCATACTCTGGACCTAGTTTTGTCCCATGGAATAAATGTTGTAGATCTTAATGTTTTTCCTCATAATCCTGGACTATCGGACCACCATTTTATTACGTTTGCAATCGCAACAAATAATCTGCTCAGACCCCAACCAAGGAGCATCAAAAGTCCTGCTATAAATTCTCAGACAACACAAAGATTCCTTGATGCCCTTCCAGACTCCTTCTGCCTACCCAAGGACGTCAGAGGACAAAAATCAGTTAACCACCTATCTGAGGAACTCAATTTAACCTTGTGCAATACCCTAGATGCAGTTGCACCCCTATAAACTAAAAACATTTGTCATAAGAAACTAGCTCCCTGGTATACAGAAAATACCCGAACTCTGAAGCCAGCTTCCAGAAAATTGGAACGGAAATGGAGCCATACCAAACTGGAAGTCTTCCGACTAGCTTGGAAAGACAGTACCGTGCAGTATCGAAGAGCCCTCACTGCTGCTCGATCATCCTATTTTTCCAACTTAATTGAGGAAAATAAAGAATAATCAAAAATTTATTTTTGATACTGTCGCAAAGCTAACTAAAAAGCAGCATTCCCCAAGTGAGGATGGCTTTCACTTCATCAGTAATAAATTCATGAACTTCTTTGAGGAAAAGATCATGATCATTAGAAAGCAAATTACGTACTCCTCTTTAAATCTGCGTATTCCTCCAAAGCTCAGCTGTCCTGAGTCTGCACAACTCTGCCAGGACCTAGGATCAAGAGAGACACTTAAGTGTTTTAGTACTATATCTCTTGACACAATGATGAAAATAATCATGACCTCTAAACCTTCAAGTTGCATACTGGACCCTATTCCAACTAAACTACTTAAAGAGCTGCTTCCTGTGCTCGGCCCTCCTATGTTGAACATAATAAATGGCTCTCTATCCACCGGATGTGTCCCAAACTCACTAAAAGTGGCAGTAATAAAGCCTCTTTTGAAAAAGCCAAACCTTGACCCAGAAAATATAAAAAACTATCGGCCTATATCGAATCTTCCATTCCTCTCAATTGTTTTTGAAAAAGCTGTTGCACAGGAACTCACTGCCTTCCTGTAGACAAACAATGTATACGAAATGCTTCAGTCTGGTTTTAGACCCCATCATAGCACTGAGACTGCACTTGTGAAGGTGGTAAATTACCTTTTAATGGCGTCAGACCGAGGCTCTGCATCTGTCCTCGTGCTACTAGACCTTAGTGCTGCCTGTGATACCATCGACCAACATTATTTTGGAGAGATTGGAAACCCAAATTGGTCTACACGGACAAGTTCTGGCCTCGTTTAGATCTTATCTGTCGGAAAGATATCAGTTTGTCTCTGTGAATGGTTTGTCCTCTGACAAATCAACTGTACATTTCGGTGTTCCTCAAGGTGTTCCTCAAGGTTCCGTTTTAGGACCGCTATTGTTTTCACTATATATTTTACCTCTTGGGGGATGTCATTTGAAAACATAATGTTAACTTTCACTGCTATGTGGATGACACACTGTACATTTCAATGAAACATGGTGAAGCCCCAAAATTGCCCGCGCTAGAAGCCTGTGTTTCAGACATAAGGAAGTGGATGTCTGAAAACGTTCTACTTTTATACTCGGACAAAACAGAGATGCTTGTTCTAGGTCCCAAGAAACAAAGAGATCTTCTGTTGAATCTGACAATTAATCTTGATGGTTGTAAAGTCATCTCAAATAAAACTGTGAAGGACCTCGGCTTTACTCTGGACCCTGATCTCTCTTTTGACGAACATATCAAAACTGTTTCAAGGACAGCATTTTTCCATCTACGTAACATTGCAAAAATCAGAAATTTTCTGTCCAAAAATTATGCAGAAAAATTAATCCATGCATTTGTTACTTCTAGATTAGACTACTGCAATGCTCTACTTTCCGGCTACCCGGATAAAGCACTAAATAAACTTCAGTTCGTGCTAAATACGGCTGCTAGAATCCTGTCTAGAACCAAAAGATTTGATCATATTACTCCAGTGCTAGCCTCCCTAAACTGGCTTCCTGTTAAGGCAAGGGCTGATTTCAAGGTTTTACTGCTAACCTACAAAGCATTACATGGGCTTGCTCCTACCTATCTCTCCGAGTTGGTCCTGCCGTACATACCTACACGTACGCTACGGTCACAACGGTCACGCTGCGTAGGCCTCCTAATTGTCCCTAGAATTTCTAAGCAAACAGCTGGAGGCAGGGCTTTCTCCTATAGATCTCCATTTTTATGGAATGGTCTGCCTACCCATGTGAGAGACGCAGACTCGGTCTCAACCTTTAAGTCTTTATTGAAGACTCATCTCTTCAGTAGGTCCTATGATTGAGTGTAGTCTGGCCCAGGAGTGTGAAGGTGAACGGAAAGGCTCTGGAGCAACGAACCGCCCTTGCTGTCTTTGCCTGGCCGGTTCCCCTCTCTCCACTGGGATTCTCTGCCTCAAATCCTATTACAGGGGCTGAGTCACTGGCTTACTGGTGCTCTTTCATGCCGTCCCTAGGAGGGGTGCGTCACTTGAGTGGGTTGAGTCACTGACGTGATCTTCCTGTCTGGGTTGGCGCCCCCCCTTGGGTTGTGCCGTGGCGGAGATCTTTGTGGGCTATACTCGGCCTTGTCTCAGGATGGTAAGTTGGTGGTTGAAGATATCCCTCTAGTGGTGTGGGGGCTGTGCCTTGGCAAAGTGGGTGGGGTTATATCCTTCTTGTTTGGCCCTGTCCGGGGGTATCATCGGATGGGGCCACAGTGTCTCCTGACCCCTCCTGTCTCAGCCTCCAGTATTTATGCTGCATTAGTTTATGTGTCAGGGGGCTAGGGTCAGTTTGTTATTTCTGGAGTACTTCTGTCTTATCCGGTGTCCTGTGTGAATTTAAGTATGCTCTCTCTAATTCTCTCTTTCTCTCTTTCTTTCTCTCTCTCTCGGAGGACCTGAGCCCTAGGACCATGCCTCAGGACGACCTGACATGATGACTCCTTGCTGTCCCTAGTCCACCTGGCCGTGCTGCTGCTCCAGTTTCAACTGTTCTGCCTGCGGCTATGGAACCCTGACCTGTTCACCGGACGTTCTACCTGTCCCAGACCTGCTGTTTTCAACTCTCTAGAGACCGCAGGAGCGGTAGAGATACTCTTAATGATCGGCTATGAAAAGCCAACTGACATTTACTCCTGAGGTGCTGCACCCTCGACAACTACTGTGATTATTATTATTTGACCATGCTGGTCATTTATGAACATTTGAACATCTTGGCCATGTTCTGTTATAATCTCCATCCGGCACAGCCAGAAGAGGACTGGCCACCCCTCATAGCCTGGTTCCTCTCTAGGTTTCTTCCTAGGTTTTGGCCTTTCTAGGGAGTTTTTCCTAGCCACTGTGCTTCTACACCTGCATTGCTTGCTGTTTAGGGTTTTAGGCTGGGTTTCTGTACAGCACTTTGAGATATCAGCTGATATAAGAAGGGCTATATAAATACATTTGATTTGATAATTTAAGATTGACTTTGAGTGTCCCCGTGTAAGAATTTCCATGGCAATTTGGCGTCACAAACCCTATGATTGATTTGGTTGGCGGATCTTCCCCTGGGGGTCTGCAAGTAAAACCAGTGGCACATTTTTTGAAGCATGAGGGAGATTCCAGATAACATACAATTATATTTACTCAAATAGGTCTGGCAGGGTGGTGTCCATACGAAGTACTTAAAGTCACCATATGATGGCAGTATTGGTCTAGGTTTGGTTCTCACAGACTAGATGAGGGTGCTGATCTCAGGAGAAGGTTAGATACACACACACACACACACACACACACACACACACACACACACACACACACACACACACACACACACACACACACACACACGCGCACACGCACACGCACACGCGCACACACACACACACACAGAGGAAAACATAGCTTGTGTGTGTGTTTGGACACGGCAAGGACAGGGTGCTATCTTGATTCTCTCGGACTTCACAGGCACCAGCAACATGGATCAGAGAACTGAGGCCTGTTCCCATGGGGATGTATGTACAGTACAGTACCAGTCAAAAGTTTGGACAGACCTTCTCATTCAAGGGTTTTTTCTTTATTTTCTACATCGGTGAATAATAGTGAAGACATAAAAACTATGAAATAACACATATGGAATCATGTAGTAACCCCCCAAAAAAGTGTTTAAACAAATGTAAATCATTTTGATATTCCTCAAAGTAGCCAGCCTTTGCACACACAAAGGCCAACATTTTCCCAGGACCTTAGGTTACTAAGAAGTGCTTGTTCTCTAAGCCAATACACACATGTGATGACATGCTATGCTTTATTATGAAGTCGTTTTTATACAGCAGAACCCCTCAGGTCACCTCAGTCTCACGCTCACTTTTTGTTTCCCGGCGCCTCCCGATTTACAAACCCAGGTTGGTGATTACATCTACCTGGTGATGTACATCTACCTGCAGGCCCTGTTTTAGTTCATAGTGATCATCGCCGGTGCCTGGTGTTGTACATCTACCTGCAAGCCTATAAGCCCTGTTTTAGTTCATAGTGACCATCGCTGGTGCCTGGTGTTGTACATCTACCTGCAGGCCTTCAGGCCCTGTTTTAGTTCATAGTGACCATCGCTGGTGCCTGGTGTTGTACATCTACCTGCAGGCCTATAAGCCCTGTTTTAGTTCATAGTGATCATCGCCGGTGCCTGGTGTTGTGCATCTACCTACAGGCCTATAGGCTCTGTTTTGGTTTAACCCTTCCCTTATAAACAGAGTATGAAATCACTAAAATACTATTTTAAGTAATTTTTCCACAATGGGCCTTTCTCAAGTATGGGGTCTCAAACTTGTGAACTAAAATTGTATCTGTAAAAATGAAAATATATAAAAATAAAGCTCAGGTACTGGAATGCAGACATCCATGATGTTCTGGGTCAATTTGAACCCCACAATTTGATTTCGGTCTATATAACCTTTGAACAGTACATCCTAGAAACAAGCTGGTTTTACTGCACACGAATGTAGTAAGTACAATGTAGTATAGTCCAGTATAATGAAGTATCGTCCAGTATAATGAAGTATAATGTAGTATAGTCCAGTATAATGAAGTATAATGTAGTATAGTCCAGTATAATGTAGTATAGTCCAGTATAATGTAGTATAGTCCAGTATAATGTAGTATAGTCCAGTATAATGTAGTATAGTCCAGTATAATGAAGTATAATGTAGTATAGTCCAGTATAATGTAGTATAGTCCAGTATAATGAAGTATAATGTAGTATAGTCCAGTATAATGTAGTATAGTCCAGTATAATGAAGTATAATGTAGTATAGTCCAGTATAATGAAGCTGTGCAACACTGATCTGAAGTATATGTGAAGTCAATTTGACCTTGACCTTTGGGACAAAATGATTTTCTGTGCCGTAACGATCTATTATCCATCATGATTAAAAGATAAATATGTTTTCCCTGTGATCTATCATAGGCCGAGGAACAGTGATCTGATGTTTGGCTAAAATGAGCAAAATATTTGATTTATGATTTTGGTACAGTAATCCAGCATTGGGCTCCATTTTGAAAGGTCTATCAATTGCTTTGAATGAGAATGTTATTAGCTACTGGAAAATACATTGGGACGTTCAAATCATACATTTATTTACAGTTTAGTAATTTACCAGACGCTCGAGGAGAGCAGGGAGATTATTTAAGAAATACATTGAAGAGGTAGGGTTTCACGTGCTTTCGGGAAGATGGACAGGGACTCTGCTCTCCTAGTTTCAGGGAGAAGATGGACAGGGACTCTGCTGTCTTAGCTTCAGGGAGAAGATGGGCAGGGACTCTGCTGTCTTAGCTTCAGGGAGAAGATGGACAGGGACTCTGCTGTCTTAGCTTCAGGGAGAAGATGGACAGGGACTCTGCTGTCCTAGCTTCAGGGAGAAGATGGACAGGGACTCTGCTGTCCTAGCTTCAGGGAGAAGATGGGCAGGGACTCTGCTGTCTTAGCTTCAGGGAGAAGATGGGCAGGGACTCTGCTGTCTTAGCTTCAGGGAGAAGATGGACAGGGACTCTGCTGTCTTAGCTTCAGGGAGAAGATGGGCAGGGACTCTGCTGTCTTAGCTTCAGGGAGAAGATGGGCAGGGACTCTGCTGTCTTAGCTTCAGGGAGAAGATGGTTCCACCATTGGGGTGCCAGGACAGAGAAGAGCTTGGACTGGGCTGAGCGGCAGCTGCACTCCAACAGAGGTGGGAGGGCCAAGAGACCAGAGGTGGTAGATCGGGGTGCGTGGGTTGGGGGTGTAGGGTTTGAGCATAGCCTGAAGGTAGGGAGGGGCAGTTCTTCTTGCTGCTCCATAGGCAAGCACCATGGTTTTGTAGTGGATGCGAGCTTCGACTGGAAGCCAGTGGAGTGTGCAGAGGAGCAGGGTGACATGAGAGAACTTGGAAGGTTGAACACCAGGTGCGGCGTTCTGGCTAAGTTGCAGGGGTCTGATGGCACAAGCAGGGAGCCCAGCCAACAGCAAGTTGCAGTAGTCCGGACAGGCAATTACAAGTACCTGGATTAGGACCTGCGCCGCTTCCTATGTGAGGTAGGGTCGTACTCTACGGATGTTGTAGAGCATGAACCTGCAGGAGAGAGTTGATGTTTGCAGAGAACAGGGTGTTGTCCAGGGTCACGCCAAGGTTCTTTGCACTCTGGAGGGCGACACAATGGAGTTGTCAACCGCGATGGAGAGGTCTTGGAGCGGGCAGGCCTTCCCTGGGAGGAAGAGCAGCTCTGTCTTGTTGAGGTTGAGCTTGAGGTGGTGGGCCAACATCCAAGTTGAGATATCTGCCATGCATGCAGAAATTTGTGTCGCCGCCTGGGTGTCAGAAGGGGGGGAATGAGAAAAGTAGTTGAATGTCATCTGTATAACAACGATAAGAGAGACCATGTGAGGATATGATGGAGCCCAGTGACTTGGTGTATAGAGATAAGAGGAGAGGGCCTAGAACCGAGCCCTGGGAGATACCAGTAGTGAGAATATGTGGTGCAGACACAAATCCTCTCCACATCATCTAGTAGGAGTGTCCTGCCAGATAGGATACAATCCAAGAGTGTGCAGAGCCTGAGGGCCCAGCCCTGAAAGGGTGGAGAGGAGGATCTGTCAAAGACAGCAGATAGATCTTGGAGGATGAGAAAAGAGGAGAGAGAGAGAGTCAGCTTTGGTAGTGCTAAGAGCAGTCTCTGTTGAGTGACCCGTCTTGAAACCTGAATGGTTAGGGTCAAGAAGATTGTTCTGAGAGAGATAACGAGAGAGTTGATCAGCACGCTCAAGTGTTTTGGAAAGAAAAGAAAGGGATACATGTTTATTTTCTGTAGATCAGATGAGTCGAGTTTCTTGAATGGAGTGACTCGGGACATTTTCAAGTTAGAAGGGATGCAACCAGTGGTCAGGGATGAGTTGATGAGGGAAGTGAGGAACGGGAGAAGGTCTCCAGAGATGGTCTGGAGAAGGGTGGAGGGTATGGGGTCGAGTGGGCAAGTTGTCGGGCGGCCAGACCTCAGTAGTCACAGGATTTAATCTGGAGAGAGAGAGGGGAGAATGAGGTCAAGGCATAGGATAGTTCTGTGTGAGTGGGACCAGTGGACTCAATAGGCTGAGTGAATGAGTGGGACCAGTGGACTCAATAGGCTGAGTGAATGAAGAGTGGATGTTGTCAACGTTCATTTCAAAGTGGTTGACAAAGTAGCCCGCAGAGAGGAAGGAGGTGGAGGATTAAGGAGGGAGGAGAAGGTGGAAAAGAGTTTCCTAGGGTTAGAGGCAGAACCTTAATTTAGTGATAAAAAGTGGCTTTAACAGCAGATACAGAGGAAGAGAAGGTAAAGAGGAGGAAAGGATGATAGGTCCTCCTGAAGTTAAATTTTCTCTCAACTTCCTGCAGCCCTGTTCTGTAAGCTCACAGTGAGTCAGTTAGACATGGAGCAGGAGGGCCGAGCCGGCCTGGAGGAAAGGGGACAGTGCGAGTCATAGGATGCAGAAAGGGAGGAGAGCATAGTTCCTCTGCCAAGTGTCTGTGTTCTTCTGCCCATTTAAATTTTTTATTTTTATTGGCCAGTCTGAGATATGGCTTTTTCTTTGCAATTCTGCCTAGAAGGCCAGCATCCCGGAATTGCCTCTTCACTGTTGACATTGAGACTGGTGTTTTGCGGGTACTATTTAATGAAGCTGCCAGTTGAGAACTTGTGAGGCGTCTGTTTCTCAAACTAGACACTCTAATGTACTTGTCCTCTTGCTCAGTTGTGCACTGGGGCCTCCCACTCCTCTTTCTATTCTGGTTAGAGCCAGTTTGCGCTGTTCTGTGACGGCAGTAGCACACAGCGTTGAACGAGATCATCCGTTTCTGGGCAATGTCTAGCATGGAATAGCCTTCATTTCTCAGAACAAGAATAGACTGATGAGTTTCAGAAGAAAGGTCTTTGTTTCTAGCCGTTTTGAGCCTGTAATCGAACCCACAAATGCTGATGCTCCAGATACTCAACTAGTCTAAAGAAGGCCAGTTGTATTGCTTCTTTAATCAGAACAACAGTTTTCAGATGTGCTAACATAATTGCACAAGTATTTTCTAATGATCAATTAGTTTTTTTAAATTATGAACTTGGATTAGCTAACACAACGTGCCATTGGAACACAGGAGTGATGGTTGCTGATAATGGGCCTCTGTACGCCTATGTAGATATTCCATGAAAACAATCTGCCATTTCCAGCTACAACAGTCATTTACAACATTAACAATGTCTACACTGTATTTCTGATCAATTTGATGTTATTTTAATGGACAAAAAATGTGCTTTTCTTTCAAAAACAAGGACATTTCTAAGTGACGCCAAACTTTTTCATGGCGGAGACGTACACACTCCATTGCTCGATGTAATATTTATATATTTCTTAATTCCATTCTTTAACTTTTAGATATGTGTGTATTGTTGTGTATTGTTAGATACTACTGTACTGTTAGAGCTAGGAACACAAGCATTTCACTACACCCGCAATAACATCTGCTAAATATCTGTATGTGACCATTTTTATTTGATTTGAAGAGCTGTGTCAAGGGTCTCTGTCTGTCTGCCTGTCTGCCTGCCTGCCTGTCTGTCTGTCTGTCTGTCTGTCTGTCTGTCTGTCTGTCTGTCTGTCTGTCTGTCTGTCTGTCTGTCTGTCTGTCTGTCTGTCTGTCTGTCTGTCTGTCTGTCTGCCTGCCTGCCTGCCTGCCTGCCTGCCTGCCTGCCTGCCTGCCTGCCTGCCTGCCTGTCCGTCCATCCGTCAGTCCGTCTCCTAGCACTGACTTGTAAGCTAATGTTTTTAAAGCTTCTAAATTGTTCAGTGAACAGAACCTGAGTAGAACCGTCATTATAATACATGGTCATTTCTCACTCCACGCACATATCATTAGGTTTAGATGATGACCTAGTGTTGTTTTTACACTCTGCATAGCCAGCTAGCCATCTATCTGCATCTCCTGGCCTTGGACCATGGCACAGTGACCACACATTGAATACCTCAGACACAGCGAGCTAATCATGAGGATGACGGTTCAAGATTGTAATAGCATTTTAGGTTTTTCACCTCAATTAATATTATCAACTAAATTATTACAATAAAAATATCTATTTCTTATTATTATTATCCTTTATTTTAACCAAGGACAAACTAATAAGCTACTTCTATTATATTATGTTCTGTTCTATTCTATTCTATTGTGTTATTTTCTATTCTGTTCTGTTCTATTCTGTTCTATTCTATTCTGTTCTGTTCTGTTCTATTCTGTTTAATTCTATTTTATTCTGTTCTGTTCTGTTCTATTCTGTTCTCTTCTGTTCTATTTTGTTCTGTTCTGTTCTATTCTGTTCTATTCTGTTCTATTCTGTTCTATTCTGTTCTGTTCTATTCTGTTCTATTCTGTTTAATTCTATTTTATTTGGTTCTGTTCTATTCTGTTCTGTCCTGTTCTATTCTGTTCTGTTCTGTTCTATTCTATTATATTCTGTTCTGTTCTGTTCTGTTCTATTCTGTTCATTTCTATTATGTTCTGTTCGTATGAGGTGCACTAGGCTTCATGCTTGCTGACTGAATGTCATGTCAGACCAGACCGGACCCAGCTACAGTAACCTTACAGGGGGTCACTCACACAGTCACTCTTTCTCCTTTGTTAGCTGTGTGATGTGCTGGGTGCCTGCTGAATGCCCTCTAGTCTTTACTCAACGAGCAGGAACAAAAGAGAAGTGAGGCCTTCTGGGTAGGCAGCTAGAGTATAGTGAGAGGGCGGTCAGACCAGACCAGACCGGGCTGACTCACACCCCAGGGCGTCCCTTTATTGGGACAGTATGTGTGTGTATTGGGTCAGTCACAGGGAACCCAGGACTCGCAGGGCTTTTTTGCACTTTGGAAAATATCGACGGCCCGGGCCTCTGGCTTGTGCCATTGATTTGGACTTAAGCCGCACTGCCTCTTGCGACTGGCTGACTGCCTGCCTGCCATTGTATTGGCCTGATTAATTAAAAAGCAAACGTTTTTTAGCATGGGTGACTGCCTTTCACCGTAGGGTGTAGAGTGAGCAAGAGGGGCGGGCGACTGTGTGTGGCTTTCTTATGCCTGCGAGCTAGAGCGCATGGGCGGGAGGCAGAGAGGGGTGCCCTCCTCCTCAAATGGATGAAAAACATTAGCCATTGGTGCACTGCTGAGTTTGGACAGTTCCTGCTCCGGGGCCTGACTTTATGAGCCATTAGGCGTTGCAGTGAGGGATGTAGTCGGTGCATTATGTTCCGTGTCACCTCCTATTAGCCTGGCCAGGCCTGATGTCCATTGAGAAAGCTACTTCTGCTCCACAATTCCCTTCATGTGGGTTTTTGCGTTCCAAATAGCACCCTATTCCCTATGTAGTGCACTACTTTTGACCAGGGCCCATAGGGCACTATATAAGGGTTAGGGCCCTGGTCAAAAGTAGTGCATTACATAGGGAATAGGGTGCTATTTGGTACACATACGTGGTCTGGGGGGCACTGATAGGAGAGTAACGATCGGGACCGCCAGCCACATTACATTGTTATGCTGTTTGGGCTCTGTTCTTCTTGTGCTTCCAGTCCAGTTGCTGCCCAGCGGTGTTGAGACAGGGCTGGACGGGACAGACAATATCTCTGTTGTGTTACTGTAGTGTATTGACTAAGCCCCAGCTGGCATGTATACACTGAGGCTTTTACAGAAAGACGTTTTTTTAGGACACGCAGGACATTGTGTTTGTTTATAATGTAATGGGAAGCAGGGAGGAGAGAGGAAGACATAGTGTCAGGAGCAGGAAAAGAGTTTAGGGTTAGGGAGGAGGGAGGAGGGAGGAGGGGGGAGGGAGGAGGGAGGAGGGAGAAGGGAGGAGGGAGGGGGAGGGGGAGGAGGGAGGGGGAGGGGGAGGAGGGAGGAGGGAGGAGGGAGGAGGAAGGAGGAGGGAGGAGGGAGGGAGGAGGAGGAAGGAGGAGGGAGGAGGGAGAAGGGAGGAGGGAGAAGGGAGGAGGGAGGGGGAGGGGGAGGAGGGAGGGGGAGGGGGAGGAGGGAGGAGGGAGGAGGGAGGAGGAAGGAGGGAGGGAGGGAGGAGGGAGGAGGAGGAAGGAGGAGAAGGAGGGAGGAGGAGGGAGGAGGGAGGAGGGAGGGAGGGAGGAAGGAGGGAGGGAGGAGGGAGGAGGAAGAAGGGAGGAGGAGGAACAAGAGAGGAGGGAGGAGGGAGAAGGGAGAAGGGAGGAGGAGGAAGGAGGGAGGAGGTAGGAGGAAGGAGGGAGGACGGAGGAAGACATGGTGTCAGGAGTGGGGAAGGCAGGTGTGCGTAATGATGGTGGCAGGAGTGGGGAAGGCAGGAGTGCGTAATGCTGGGGAGCCTGGCGCCCTCGAGCGATGGGGCGGAAGAGTGGGAGCAGGCGTGACAAGATTTTCATGCAAATATAAAAAAATATGCATGTAAACAATATGTGCATTTTCCCCACCAGTGATGTGCTTCCATCAAATTGACTTGTTGTGCATAACGATCTGTGTTTGGTGACTGTGTCGTTAAATTGTGGTTAAATTCCCATGTACTGATAAAAAAAAATACAAGTTAAATAGGTTTCCATCGCATTTTCAACTAAACTGATGGTTTTGTCACAATTTTTATTTTATTTATAGTGAATGTGCCCTTTCTGGTCTCGCGCTCGAGCCAACAGCTCGCAGGACACTCGTGATTCTAAAGCATATGTTGTTACGTTGTTCAGGGTTTATATGAGATGTCGTTTGTGACTGAGACTTGTGAAAGTGTGCTTTAAACAATGTACATTTGTTTTTTGGCTAGGAATACTACAATACAAAAATATTTCTTGATACATTTGAAACGAGATCTAGTTGTGGCCCAACCGGACTAGATTGTGACGGACTCTTGGTAGAAGGCATTGCTTGACTGCTGTGAGGGTGATGAGCACAATATCGTTTGAGAACTGTAGCCTTCCAAAGATTCAAATCAAATGTTATTCATCACATGCTTCATGAACAACAGGTGTAGACTAACAGGGAAATGCTTCATGAACAACAGGTGTAGACTAACAGGGAAATGCTTGGTAAACAACAGGTGTAGACTAACAGGGAAATGCTTGGTAAACAACAGGTGTAGACTAACAGTGAAATGCATGGTAAAAAACAGGTGTAGACTAACAGGGAAATGCTTGGTAAACAACAGGTGTAGACTAACAGGGAAATGCTTGGTAAACAACAGGTGTAGACTAACAGTGAAATGCTTCATGAACAACAGGTGTAGACTAACAGGGATGGTAAACAACAGGTGTAGACTAACAGTGAAATGCTTCATGAACAACAGGTGTAGACTAACAGGGAAATGCTTGGTAAACAACAGGTGTAGACTAACAGGGAAATGCTTGGTAAACAACAGGTGTAGACTAACAGTGAAATGCATGGTAAAAAACAGGTGTAGACTAACAGGGAAATGCTTGGTAAACAACAGGTGTAGACTAACAGGGAAATGCTTGGTAAACAACAGGTGTAGACTAACAGTGAAATGCTTGGTGAACAACAGGTGTAGACTAACAGGGAAATGCTTGGTAAACAACAGGTGTAGACTAACAGGGAAATGCTTGGTGAACAACAGGTGTAGACTAACAGGGAAATGCTTGGTAAACAACAGGTGTAGACTAACAGGGAAATGCTTGGTAAACAACAGGTGGAGACTAACAGGGAAATGCTTGGTTAACAACAGGTGTAGACTAACAGGGAAATGCTTGGTTAACAACAGGTGTAGACTAACAGTGAAATGCTTGGTGAACAACAGGTGTAGACTAACAGGGAAATGCTTGGTAAACAACAGGTGTAGACTAACAGAGAAATGCTTGGTAAACAACAGGTGTAGGCTAACAGTGAAATCCTTGGTAAACAACAGGTGTAGACTAACAGAGAAATGCTTGGTAAACAACAGGTGTAGACTAACAGGGAAATGCTTACTTACGGGACCTTCCCAACAATGCAGTAAGAACAAAAATAGAGAAATAATATTCAAGTAATAATAAATACACAATGAGTAACGATAACTTGGATATATACACGGGGTATCAGTACTGAGTCGATGAGTAAAGATAACTTGGCTGTATACAGTACACGGGGGTACCAGTACTGAGTCAGTGTACAGGGGTACCAGGTAATTGAGGTAGATATGTACATACAGGTAGGGATAAAGGGACAGGTAATAAACAGTAGCAGCAGCGTATGTGATGAGACAAAAAAGTTTGTGCAAAAAGGGTCAAAGCAGTCCTGGTAGCTATTTGTTTAATTATTTAACTAACTATTTAGTAGGCTCCCCGAGTGGCACAGCGGTCAAAGGCACTGCAAGAGACGTCACTATAGTATCTGGTTTGAATCCAGGCTGTATCACACCCAGCCGTGATTGGCCCATCTGGGTTTGGCCGGAGTAGGTCGTCATTGTAAATAAGAATTTGTTCTTAACTGACTTGCCTAGTTAAATAAAGGTTAAATATAAAATAAAAAAATGAATGGCTTGGCGTTAGAAGCTGTTCAGGGTCTGTTGGTTCCAGACTTGGTGCATCGGTACCACCTGCCGTACGGTAGCAGAGAGAACAGTCTATGAGTAGGCTGGAGTCTTTGACAGTTCTTACACCGCCTGGAATAGAGGTCCTGGATGGCAGGGAGCTTGGCCCCAGTGATGTACTGGGCCGTACGCACTTCTCTCTGTAGCGCCTTGCAGTCGGATGCCGAGCCGTTGCCATGCCAAGCGGTGAAGCAGCCAATCAAGATGCTTTCAGTGGTGCAGCTGCAAAACCTTTTGAGGATCTGAGGGCTCATTGCCAAATCTGGTCAGCTTTCAGAGGGGGAAGAGGTGTTGTCGTGTCCTCTTTACGACTGTGTCGGTGTGTATGGACCACGATAGATCCTTAGAGATGTGGACACTGTCGATTTGGTCCACGATCAGCTCCTTTGTCTTCCTGACGTTGAAGGAGAGGTTGTTGTTCTGGCACCACACTATGGTGTTGAACGCTGAGCTGTAGTCCATGAACAGCATTCTCACATAGGTGTTCCTCTTGTCCAGGTGGGAAAGAGTAGTGGGGTGTGAAATAGAGATTGTGTCATCTGTGGATTTGTTGGGGGGGGGGGGGTGTATGTGAATTGGAGTGGGTCTAGGGTTTCTGGGATAATGGTGTTGATGTGACCCATGACCAGCCTTTCAAAGCACTTCATGGCTACAGATGTGAATTCTACGGGGCGATAGTCATTTTGATACTGGGCATCTCGCAGCTGTGTTTCCCTTTTTAATCCGTGATAGTTTGCAAGCCCTGTCACATCCGACGAGCATCAGAGCCGGTGTAGTATGATTCGATCTTAGTCCTGTATTGATGCTTTGCCTGTTTGATGGCTCGTCAGAGGTAGTAGCAGTATTTCTTGTAAGCGTCCGGATTAGTGTCCCACTCCTTGAAAGTGGCGGCTCTAGACTTTAACATTGCGGATGTTGCCTGTAATCCATGGCTTCTGGTTGGGATATGTAGAGTACGTACGGTCTCTGTGGGGAGAACTTCCTCTATGCACTTATTGATGAAGCAGCTGACTGATGTGGTGAACTCCTTAATGCCATTGGATGAAACCCAGAACATATTCCAGTCTGTGCTAGCGAAACAGTCCTGTAGCTTAGCATCCGCTTCATCGTACCACTTCTGAAATTGAGTGCGTCACTGGTACTTCCTGCTTTAGTTTTTGCTTGTAAACAGGAATTAGGAGGATAGAGTGATGTTCAGATTTATCAAATGGAGAGCGAGGGAGAGCTTTGTACGCGTTTCTGAATGTGGACTAAAGGTAATCTAGAGTTGTTTCTCCTCTTCGTGACATATTGGTAGAAATGAGGTGAAACGGATTTCAGTTTTCCTGCATTAATATCACCGGCCACTAGGAGCGCCGCCTCTGAATGAGCATTTTCTTGTTTGCTTATGGCCCTATATAGGCTCGTTGAGTTCAGTCTTAGTGCCAGCATCGGTTTGTGGTGGTAAAATTGACAGCTACGAAAAATATAGATGAAAACTCTCTTGGTAAATAGTGTGGTCTACAGCTGATCATGAAGAGTAGAACATTGAGACTTCTTTAAAGATGCACTGTTTTAAACATGTCTTTTTTATTCTCTATGCTGCCTGCAGCATGATCTATTTTCCTGCATTCATATACACTGAGTATATAAAACATTAAAGAACACCTGCTCTTTCCACAACATAGACTGACCAGGTGAATCCAGGTGAAAAGCTATGATCCCTTAATTGATGTCACTTGTTAAATCCACTTCAATACGTGTAGATTAATAAGGGGAGGAGACAAGTTAAAAAATAAGGATTTTTAAGCCTTGAGACAATTGAGACATGGATTGTGTATGTGTGCCATTCAGAGTGTAAATAGGGAAGATTTTTTTGTTGTTGTCTTTGAATGGGGTATGGTAGTAGAGCATGTCTCCGGAGCTGGAGGATATCAATCCGTTTGTAGGACTGACTCATTGCGACCAGAAGGTCAAACGAACAACTAAAATGAACGAGTCACTTAGAAAAATGAATAATTTTGCGAACTGTACACCACTGCTAGAAAGTTAGCTAGCAGTTCACTGCTGTTGGCAGTTTTCCTACAGATGCTTGCCATCATGTTTCCCCTGATTTCCAAACATTTCATTAATGAATTATTAAATGTAACAAATCAAACATTAAAATTCCGATATAGAAGGTTAAGTGGAAATCCAAACCGGTCCGTGAATAAATAACGGTAAACATTATTTTTTTATGGTTTTCAACCCAGACCTTGTGTGTGTGCCTGTCAGTGCCTCCCTATTAGGTTATTGATTGGTTAATCACTCTGCCAATAAACTAACAGATCCTGACCTTTGAAGTGCTGGAGCGTTTAACCCTCCGGTCTGTAGTGCGCTGGGCTGTAGCCTGCATCGATCACTCTCTCTCTCTCTCTCTCTCTCTCTCTCTCTCTCTCTCTCTCTCTCTCTCTCTCTCTCTCTCTCTCTCTCTCTCTCGCTCTCTCTCTCTCGCTCTCTCTCTCTCACACACACACACACACACACACACACACACACACACACACACACACACACACACACACACACACACACACACACACACACACACACACACACACACACACACACACACACACACACACCTCACTCTGTAAAGCCTACATCGATCATTTAATGGGACATCAAGTCCAATCTAATACAGTTGACTGGCTGGCTGGCTGGCTGACTGGCTGGCAGAGTTTTGTCACACAGCACAGTACACATTGATCTATGGACTGCCGATACATTGACCTTCTAATGTTTGTTTACAGATGGGTAAAACAACAACAACAAAGACAGAAGAAGGATGGCTGTTCTCACCCTAAGTCACCATCATCATCATCACAATCACCACCATCATCATCATCATCATCACCATCATCATCATCATCATCATCATCATCATCATCATCATCATCATCATCATCATCATCATCATCATCATCATCATCATCATCATCATCACCACCATCATCATCATCATCACCACCACCATCATCATCACCACCATCGTCACCGCCATCATCACCACCACCATCATCACCACCATCATCATCACCACCATCATCATCATCATCACCATCATCATCATCATCATCATCATCATCATCATCATCATCATCATCATAATCCTCACCATCACCACCACCACCATCATCATCACCACCACCACCATCATCACCACCATCATAATCCTCACCATCATCACCACCATCATAATCCTCACCATCATCACCACCATCATAATCCTCACCATCATCACCCCCATCATCATCACCACTACCATCAACTGTAATGTCTGTATAGAGGAGGGTCTGTTCAGATCTGTTCACACGTTGAAACAATTTGCAACAAATATCCTTTGTGTTCGCTGTGAGCTGTGTGGGTTACTTAACAACAAAGTGCTCCTGTCAGCTAAACCGGCATTGGAAGTAGGTGAGTAATCTAGTTATTGTTATTGATCATAATAATCTAGTCTGTCGAATTATGAGCCAATAGACCTACGAGCCCAATCTACCACTTCCACACAATGCATATCAAAGTCTCCCACTTAGCCTTTTGAAACAAATAATGGCATCTAAATTAATCCATGATGACAGACAGGTCATCATTGTAAATAAGAATTTGTTTTCTTAATTGATTTACCTGCAAATGGTAGCAATAGTAATAAAAAAAACTTTAAAAAAACAATCACCAACATTCTCTATTTGTGTGCATGTTGCAGTCCTGGAGATTTTTTTGTTGTTGTCACATTTCCAATAGTTCTGTAGCATGCAATTAGCGCTGCGTCCTACTGGGCCGAGGTAGTACGTTACTAATCCATAATTAGCTACAACAAAGTGAATGCGTCCTCATACCATTAAAAACACAACATACACAGCAACGACCCCCGCATAGTACACACCACACAGACACACACAGACACACAGGCACACACACGCACGCACGCACGCACGCATGCACGCACGCACGCACGCACACACGCACGCACACACCACACACACACACACACACACACACACACACACACACACACACACACACACACACACACACACACACACACACACACACACACACACACACACACACACACACACACACACACACACACACACACACCGCTTCGCATGTGCGCTCCCTTATTAAAGGAACCAAAATGCTCCTCTGCTTGTTATTTAATGGAATTGAGTTCCTTGATTAGACTTTGGTTGTTCTTGACATTTCATATTGCGTCGAAGATGGACAGGCGGGAAAGCTTTCACAACTACTGAACCGGGGAACACTAATAAACTGTATAATTAAAGAAAATGAAGTGTGGCACGTAGAGAGGAGAATAGCAATTTGTCGGCATGTTTGTTCATTAGCAAATTGCTCACCTTTGCGAGAGATGTGGGTGGGCTGTTGGTGGTGGGTGGAGGGTGCAGTTCTCACCTGAACCAATAGGGGTCACTAGAGTCCTATTGCAGACGCCTGCCTGCTGACCGACTGGTTGATTGGTCCATCTTTAGGGGAAGGGGGTACCTAGTCAGTTGCACAACTGACTGCATTCAACCGAAATGTGTTTTCCGCATTTAACCCAACCCCTCAATCAGAGAGGGGTCTGCCTTAATTGACATCATCAGCACCCGGGGAACAGTTGTTGTTGGGGGTTAACTGCCTTGCTCAAGGGCAGAACGGCAGATTTTTCCACCTTGCCGGTTCAGGGATTCGAACCAGCAACCTTTCTGTTACTGACCCAACACTCTTAACCGCTAGGCTACCTGCTGCCTTCATTTCCTCTATGTACTGTGTTAAGTGACAGAGCAGCATGAATGACTGGTTGACCGGATGACTGGCTGACTGGCTGGCTGACTGACTGACTGGCTGACCGGCTGACTGGCTGGTCCATATTTATCTCCTCTATGTACTGTATTAGATGACCGAGCAAGATGACTGACTGGTTGACTGACTGACTGGCTGACCGGCTGACTGGCTGGTCCATATTTATCTCCTCTATGTACTGTATTGGATGACCGAGCAGCATGACTGACTGGTTGACTGACTGGCTGGATGGCTGGATGATTGGCTGGCTGTCTGGCTGGATAACTGACTGGCTGGCTGGCTGGCTGGCTGGATGGCTGGCTGGCTGGATGACTGGCTGACTGACTGGCTGGCTGGCTGGATGGCTGGCTGGCTGGATGACTGGCTGACTGGATGACTGGATGACTGACTGGCTGGCTGGCTGGCTGGATGACTGGCTGACTGGCTGGTTGGCTGACTGGCTGACTGGCTGGCTGATTGACTGGCTGACTGGCTGACTGGATGACTGGCTGACTGGCTGGCTGATTGACTGGCTGACTAGCTGACTGGATGACTGGCTGACTGGCTGGCTGGCTGACTGGCTGACCGGCTGGCTGATTGACTGGCTGACTGGCTGACTGGATGACTGGCTGACTGGCTGGCTGATTGACTGGCTGACTAGCTGACTGGCTGACTGGCTGACTGGCTGACTGGCTGGCTGGCTGACTGGCTAACTGGCTGACTGGCTGGTCCATCCGTATCTCCTCTATATACTGTATTAGGTGACAGAGCAGAGATGGTTGGCAGTTGGCACGTTTGTCCTATAATCTATCAGAGTATGTTTGAGTGGATTTCAAACATTTCCCTCCGAGGCACATCTCTTTAAGTCTCTCTCTCCGTCCGTGTTCAGCTCTAGCTGGTTGGGATAAAATGCTTTTTTTGCTGCAGGTACTCAAGGTAATGTAAGGGGCTTTGAGATGCGCACACAAGCACAGACATTTTGTGCCAGCTCTAATGGCCCTCCTATGCCCCTTGGGATGAAATGAGAAAAGATTGGATCAACAAACATATTATATTAAAGCAGAGAACCGCATGGCTTTTGTTCTATTTCCTATTTCAACTGTCTACTTAGTTCTCAGGAAGCTAGTCATCTAAAAAATGACATTTTTATCACAAATGAAATACTGAATTTCAACATGGATAGCCAGTCAAAACATAACTACCATCTGTCCCCTAGAGCGTCTGTCCCCTAGAGCGTCTGTCCCCTAGAGCGTCTGTCCCCTAGAGCGTCTGTCCCCTAGAGCGTCTGTCCCCTAGAGCATCTGTCCCCTAGAGCGTCTGTCCCCCAGAGCGTCTGTCCCCTAGAGCGTCTGTCCCCCAGAGCGTCTGTCCCCCAGAGCGTCTGTCCCCTAGAGCGTCTGTCCCCTAGAGCGTCTGTCCCCTAGAGCGTCTGTCCCCTAGAGCGTCTGTCCCCGAGAGCGCCTGTCCCCAAGAGCGTCTGTCCCCCAGAGCATCTGTCCCCTAGAGCGTCTGTCCCCTAGAGCGTCTGTCCCCTAGAGCGTCTGTCCGCTAGAGCGTCTGTCCCCTAGACAGAGCGTCTGTCCCCCAGACAAAGCGTCTGTCCCCTAGAGCGTCTGTCCCCTAGACAGAGTTTTTGTCCCCTAGAGCGTCTGTCCCCTAGACAGAGCGTCTGTCCCCCAGACAGAGCGTCTGTCCCCCAGACAAAGCGTCTGTCCCCAGAGAGTCTGTCCCCCTAGAGCATCTGTCCCCCAGAGAGTCTGTCCCCTAGAGAGTCTGTCCCCAAGAGTGTCTGTCCCCTAGAGCGTCTGTCCCCTAGAGCTAGTAGCTACATACTGCATCCACTGCTGTAGTAGACATACTTAGAAACCAGTGATTCCTGTTTTAGCTCAACTAGATGATTATTAATGAGTGATTGTAGAGAGAAAGAAAGTTCCTCCCTGGTGTGATGTTTCCTCCCTGGTGTAATGTTTCACCCTGGTGTGATGTTTCCTCCCTGGTGTAATGTTTCCTCCCTGGTGTAATGTTTCCTCCCTGGTGTGATGTTTCATCCCTGGTGTAATGTTTCACCCTGGTGTGATGTTTCCTCCCTGGTGTGATGTTTCCTCCCTGGTATGATGTTTCCTCCCTGGTGTAATGTTTCCTCCCTGGTGTGATGTTTCCTCCCTGGTGTAATGTTTCCTCCCTGGTGTAATGTTTCCTCCCTGGTGTGATGTTTCCTCTCTGGTGTGATGTTTCCTCCCTGGTGTAATGTTTCCTCCCTGGTGTAATGTTTCCTCTCTGGTGTAATGTTTCCTCTCTGGGGTGATGTTTCCTCCCTGGTGTAATGTTTCCTCCCTGGTGTGATGTTTCCTCCCTGGTGTGATGTTTCCTCTCTGGTGTAATGTTTCCTCCCTGGTGTGATGGTTCCTCTCTGTGGTGATGTTTCCTCTCTGGTGTGATGTTTCCTCTCTGGTGTGACGTTTCCTATCTGGTGCGATGTTTCCTCTCTGGTATGATGTTTCCTCTCTGGTGTGACGTTTCCTATCTGGTGTGATGTTTCCTCCCTGGTATGATGTTTCCTCTCTGGTGTGACGTTTCCTATCTGGTGTGATGTTTCCTCTCTGGGGTGATGTTTCCTATCTGGGGTGATGTTTCCTCTCTGGTGTGATGTTTCCTCTCTGGTGTGATGTTTCCTCCCTGGTGTAATGTTTCCTCTCTGGTGTGATGTTTCCTCCCTGGTGTAATGTTTCCTCTCTGGTGTGATGTTTCCTATCTGGGGTGATGTTTCCTATCTGGTGTAATGTTTCCTCTCTGGTGTGATGTTTCCTCCCTGGTTTGATGTTTCCTCCCTGGTGTGATGTTTCCTATCTGGGGTGATGTTTCCCCGTTGGTGTGATGTTTCCTCCCTGGTGTGATGTTCCCTCACTGGTGTGATGTTTCCTCTCTGGTGTGATGTTTCCTATCTGGGGTGATGTTTCCTCTCTGGTGTGATGTTTCCTATCTGGGGTGATGTTTTCTATCTGGTGTGATGTTTCCTATCTGGGGTGATGTTTCCTCTCTGGTGTGATGTTTCCTATCTGGGGTGATGTTTTCTATCTGGTGTGATGTTTCCTCTCTGGTGTAATGAGTCCTCTCTGGGGTGATGTTTCCCCGCTGGTGTGATGTTTCCTCCCTGGATTGATGTTTCCTCTCTGGTGTGATGTTTCCTATCTGGTGTGATGTTTCCTCTCTGGGGTGATGTTTCCCTGCTGGTGTGATGTTTCCTCCCTGGATTGATGTTTCCTCCCTGGTGTGATGTTTCATCCCTTGTGTGATGTTTCCTCTCTGCGGTGATGTTTCCTCTCTGGTGTGATGTTTCCTCTCTGGTGTGATGTTTCCTCTCTGGTGTGATGTTTCCTCTCTGGTGTGAAGTTTCCTATCTGGGGTGATGTTTCCTTTCTGGTGTGATGTTTCCTCTCTGGTGTGATGTTTCCTCCCTGGTATGATGTTTCCTCCCTGGTGTGATGTTTCCTCTCTGGTGTGATGTTTCCTCCCTGGTATGATGTTTCCTCTCTTGTGTGATGTTTCCTATCTGGTGTGATGTTTCCTCCCTGGTATGATGTTTCCTCCCTGGTGTGATGTTTCCTCTCTGGTATGATGTTTCCTCCCTGGTATGATGTTTCCTCCCTGGTGTGATGTTTCCTATCTGGTGTGATGTTTCCTCCCTGGTATGATGTTTCCTCCCTGGTGTGATGTTTCCTCTCTGGTGTGATGTTTCCTCCCTGGTATGATGTTTCCTCTCTTGTGTGATGTTTCCTATCTGGTGTGATGTTTCCTCCCTGGTATGATGTTTCCTCCCTGGTGTAATGTTTCCTCCCTGGTGTGATGTTTCCTCCCTGGTGTGATGTTTCCTCTCTGGTGTAATGTTTCCTCCCTGGTGTGATGTTTCCTCTCTGTGGTGATGTTTCCTCTCTGGTGTGATGTTTCCTCTCTGGTGTGACGTTTCCTATCTGGTGCGATGTTTCCTCTCTGGTATGATGTTTCCTCTCTGGTGTGACGTTTCCTATCTGGGGTGATGTTTCCTCCCTGGTATGATGTTTCCTCTCTGGTGTGACGTTTCCTATCTGGTGTGATGTTTCCTCTCTGGGGTGATGTTTCCTATCTGGGGTGATGTTTCCTCTCTGGTGTGATGTTTCCTCTCTGGTGTGATGTTTCCTCTCTGGTGTGATGTTTCCTCTCTGGTGTGATGTTTCCTCCCTGGTGTGATGTTTCCTCTCTGGTGTGATGTTTCCTATCTGGGGTGATGTTTCCTCTCTGGTGTGATGTTTCCTCTCTGGTGTGATGTTTCCTCCCTGGTTGATGTTTCCTCTGGGGTGATGTTTCCTATCTGGGGTGATGTTTCCCCGTTGGTGTGATGTTTCCTCCCTGGTGTGATGTTCCCTCACTGGTGTGATGTTTCCTCTCTGGTGTGATGTTTCCTATCTGGGGTGATGTTTCCTCTCTGGTGTGATGTTTCCTATCTGGGGTGATGTTTCCTCTCTGGTGTGATGTTTCCTATCTGGTGTGATGTTTCCTCTCTGGTGTGATGTTTCCTATCTGGTGTGATGTTTTCTATCTGGTGTGATGTTTCCTCTCTGGTGTAATGAGTCCTCTCTGGGGTGATGTTTCCCCGCTGGTGTGATGTTTCCTCCCTGGATTGATGTTTCCTCTCTGGTGTGATGGTTCCTATCTGGTGTGATGTTTCCTCTCTGGGGTGATGTTTCCCTGCTGGTGTGATGTTTCCTCCCTGGATTGATGTTTCCTCCCTGGTGTGATGTTTCATCCCTTGTGTGATGTTTCCTCTCTGCGGTGATGTTTCCTCTCTGGTGTGATGTTTCCTCTCTGGTGTGATGTTTCCTCTCTGGTGTGATGTTTCCTCTCTGGTGTGATGTTTCCTATCTGGGGTGATGTTTCCTCTCTGGTGTGATGTTTCCTCTCTGGTGTGATGTTTCCTCCCTGGTATGATGTTTCCTCCCTGGTGTGATGTTTCCTCTCTGGTGTGATGTTTCCTCCCTGGTGTGATGTTTCCTCTCTGGTGTGATGTTTCCTATCTGGTGTGATGTTTCCTCCCTGGTATGATGTTTCCTCCCTGGTGTGATGTTTCCTCTCTGGTGTGATGTTTCCTCCCTGGTATGATGTTTCCTCCCTGGTGTGATGTTTCCTCTCTGGTGTGATGTTTCCTCCCTGGTATGATGTTTCCTCCCTGGTGTGATGTTTCCTCTCTGGTGTGATGTTTCCTCCCTGGTATGATGTTTCCTCTCTTGTGTGATGTTTCCTATCTGGTGTGATGTTTCCTCCCTGGTATGATGTTTCCTCCCTGGTGTGATGTTTCCTCTCTGGTATGATGTTTCCTCCCTGGTATGATTTTTCCTCCCTGGTGGGATGTTTCCTCCCTGGTATGATGTTTCCTCCCTGGTGTGATGTTTCCTATCTGGGGTGATGTTTCCTATCTGGGGTGATGTTTCCTCTCTGGGGTGATGTTTCCTCTCTGGTGTAATGTTTCCTCTCTGGTGTGATGTTTCCTCTCTGGGGTGATGTTTGCTCCCTGGTGTGATGCTTCATCCCTGGTGTGATGTTTCCTCTCTGGGGTGATGTTTCCTCTCTGGTGTGATGTTTCCTCCCTGGTGTAATGTTTCCTCTCTGGTATGATGTTTCCTCTCTGGTGTGATGTTTCCTCCCTGGTGTGATGTTTCCTCCCTGGTGTGATGTTTCCTCCCTGGTGTGATGTTTCCTCCCTGGTGTGATGTTTCCTATCTGGTGTGATGTTTCCTCTCTGGTGTGATGTTTCCTATCTGGTGTGATGTTTCCTCTCTGGTGTGATGTTTCCTCTCTGGTGTGATGTTTCCTCTCTGGTGTGATGTTTCCTATCTGGGGTGATGTTTCCTCTCTGGTGTGATGTTTCCTCTCTGGTGTGATGTTTCCTCTCTGGGGTGATGTTTCCTCTCTGGTGTGATGTTTCCTCTCTGGTGTGATGTTTCCTCTCTGGTGTGATGTTTCCTCTCTGATGTAATGTTTCCTCCCTGGTATGATGTTTCCTCTCTGGTGTGATGTTTCCTCTCTGGTGTGATGTTTCCTCTCTGGTGTGATGTTTCCTCTCTGGTGTGATGTTTCCTCTCTGATGTAATGTTTCCTCCCTGGTATGATGTTTCCTCTCTGGTGTGATGTTTCCTCTCTGGTGTGATGTTTCCTCTCTGGTGTGATGTTTCCTCTCTGGTGTGATGTTTCCTCTCTGATGTAATGTTTCCTCCCTGGTATGATGTTTCCTCTCTGGTGTGATGTTTCCTATCTGGGGTGATGTTTCCTCCCTGGTGTGATGTTTCCTATCTGGTGTGATGTTTCCTCTATCCCTCCATATACACAATCACACACACCATATACACACAGTCACACACCATATACACACACAGTCACACACGATATATACACAGTCACACACCATATACACACAGTCACACACCATATACTTGGTGCGGCAGGTAGCCTAGTAGTTAGAGCGTTGGGCCAGTAACCGAAAGGTTGCTAAATCGAATCCCTGAGCTGACAAGGTAAAAATCTGTCGTTCTGCCCCCTGAACAAGGCAGTCAACCCACTGTTCCTTGGCCGTCGTCGTAAATAAGAATTTGTTCTTAACTGACTTGCCTAGTTAAATAAAGGTTCAACTAACACTTAATATACACACAGTCACACACCCAGCTCATTCCTCAGCCTCAGAGCCCATTCAGCTATAGAGCACTATTTTATTTAGTAAATATCTTCTTAACTTCTTCGGGGTAGGGGGCAGCATTTTCACTTTTGGATAAATAGCATGCCCAAATTCAACTGCCTGCTACTCTTCCCCAGAATTTAAGATATGCATATTATTAGTGGATTTGGATAGAAAACACTCTGAAGTTTCTAAAACTGTTTGAATCATGTCTGTGAGCATAACAGAACTTATGTAGCAGGCAAAACCTATTCAGATAAAAGAAAAATGTTGAGGTCACTGTCTTTTCAAGGAATTTTCATTGGGACACCAGATTTCTAAGGGACTTGTTTGCAGTTCCTACCGCTTCCACTGTCACCAGTCTTTGGAAATTGGTTGAGGTTATTCCTTTGTGTAATGAAGAATTACGGCCTGTCGAGAACTCTGATGATGCGGCCTGTCGAGATAAGCCACACCTTCTGATGACGCCGATGGAGGATTCCACGATGGGACAGCTGATCATTCTAGGCTGGGTACTCCTGAAGACTGACGTTGCACCCTGGTGGGAGGATACCTTCTGTGAGGAGAGCTCCAGGACTCTAAAGACCATGGACAAGAAGTTTACGCACAGTGAACTATCTTTTTTTGATTTTTCTTTTACCCCCTTTTCTCCCCAATTTCGTGGTATCCAATTGTTAGTAATTACTATCTTGTCTCATCACTACAACTCCCGTACGAGCTCGGGAGAGACGAAGGTCGAAAGCCATGCGTCCTCCGAAACACAACCCAACCAAGCCGCACTGCTTCTTAACACAGCGCGCCTCCAACCCAGAAGCCAGCCGCACCAATGTGTCGGAGGAAACACAGTGCACCTGGCTACCTTGGTTAGCGCGCACTGCGCCCGGCCCGCCACAGGAGTCGCTGGTGCGCGATGAGACAAGGATATCCCTACCGGCCAAACCCTCCCTAACCCGGACGTCGCTAGGCCAATTGTGCGTCGCCCCACGGACCTCCCGGTCGCGGCCGGCTGCGACAGAGCCTGGGCGCGAACCCAGAGTCTCTGGTGGCACAGCTAACGCTGCGATGCAGTGCCCACCCGGAAGGCCCACGGTGAACTATCTTGTCGAGAATCTCCACTGTGTCCTGGCAAGCCTTAGGGTGGTAACTATTAAATGGACTCCATTTTGTTATTTAAAAAAAAGTCTAATCACTTCTCTCCACATCTTTCTCTGGTTCCTCTGATTGTCTTCTAATGTATCCAAAACTGTAATGGATAAATTAGAGGTGATACTAGCGACTAGCGACTGTAATGGATACATTAAAAGGTGATACTAGTGTCTGGCGACTGTAATGGATAAAATAGAGGTGATACTAGTGACTGGCGACTGTAATGGATACATGAGAGGTGAAACTAGCGACAGGCGACTGTAATTGATACATGAGAGGTGATACTAGCGACTGGCGACTTCACATGGCACTGAGGCCCAGTGTGATGACTCAATCGCGATGTCTTACATTATTTGGAGGGCTGACCGTAGTTGTGGTCAAACATACCTTATTTGAGGTAATCTCTAGGAAGATACATTCCCACAGAATCCTGGGAGCACGGACACCGTTGGACGTGTGAAGACAGTTGAAAACTTAAAATGTACAAAATGTAATGTTACTGTGTGAATTAAATGGTCATGTTTGGATTGTTTCAAGAGTTCATAAAGAGCCACACATTTTGATGCTGTATCGTACTGTAAGTGCTGTGGACCTGTTGTTGTTACAGGGAAACTCTGTTATTCTGTTGGTTTAACGGCGGTCTGTTCATAGAGGAAGCAACACTCCTGACGACTCCTGTCATTAAGAGTTGTGTGATGATTAGATCCAAGAATTGCTTGTGTTGTTTAAATATCTTTGCTTTAATGTTTTTGTGCCATGCCAAGTGATGATAATTAGACGATAGGAGATGCTGAGATTTGATTCTTGCAAGAATAAAAGCTGGGTTGAAATGGAGAGTAAAACCCAAATCTCCTGGTGTAGTGTTCCGTTACAGAGTGTGCAAAGCTGTCATCAAGGCAAAAGGTGACTACTTCGAAGAATCTCAAATCTCAAGTATATATATATATTTTTTGGTTACTACATGATTCCATATGTGTTATTTCATAGTTTTGAATAGTTTTTTATTCTACAATGTAGAAAATAGTAAAAAAAATAAAGAAAATCCCTGGAATGAGTAGATGTGTCAAAACCTTTGGCTGGCACTGTACTTCTGAGTAATATTACTTGAATTATTATTTGGTGAATGGTTATTCACATTACACATGGCATAGACACTTGGCCTCTAACCGTGCAGCTCTGAGCTAAGGTTAATTCAATCATTTAACGCTAGCACATTAATCACAAGGTATTAGCTACGGTATGACTCTTAGTCTCTTACAGTGATAATTGCACACTTGGACACGTAACTTATAGTATTCCGAGTGGTGTCACTAGACTTGCCGTCTTGGCAAGATCTGTTCGACAGAGAGAAACCCATGAAAGAGTTGGCCACTCCCCCAGAGAAGCCAGCAAAACAGTCCACCACATATCCTGACCACAGCCTCAAAACCACAGCAGAACAGTCCACCCCATATCCTGACCGCAGCCTCAAAACCACAGCAGAACAGTCCACCACATATCCTGACCACAGCCTCAAAACCACAGCAGAACAGTCCACGCCATATCCTGACCGCAGCCTCAAAACCACAGCAGAACAGTCCACCACAGATCCTGACCACAGCCTCAAAACCACAGCAGAACAGTCCACCCCATATCCTGACCACAGCCTCGACATCAAAGCTTCTTTCACTTTCCCCAAAGTACGAGTGGTTATCTCCACCCTGCTATCCTACATCGGGTAAAGGCAAGCATTACCTGTGACTGTGCCTAGAAACCAAGTGTTTACCTTGCCCACCACTCCACCCTGGACATGAACAGCCTTTATGACCAGGTACACCTATATAAAGCAACAGTCCCTACTTTTGTAAGGACCCTGAAAGACATCACCCTCAACCACAGACCCAGCACCTCACAGGACCAACAGAGCGACGGACACCCCACCCAGACCAAGCAAGACAATCTCCTAGACCTGTGGGACCCCCCACCAAGCATACACCCAGAGGATCTACACCGAGAGGACCTACACCCAGAGGATCTACACCGAGAGGACCTACACCCAGAGGACCTACACCCAGAGGACCTACACCTAGAGGACCCACGTTGAGAGGACCTACACCTAGAGGACCCACACCTACATCCAGACCACAGCACCACCAGACATACCCCCCCACAACAACCAGTTACCACCCTCCCAAACCACCCATGCCCCCAAACTCTACATCGAGGACCTCAACAGTAGACCAACAATGGCGCCGACAGAGATGGTCACCTCGCTTCAGATCCTTAGGAAACTATGCAGTAATTCGTTTTTCATATATTATTTCTTACATTGTTAGCCCAGACAATTTCAAGTGTTATTACATACAGCCGGGAATAACTATTGGATATAAAAGTGACATCAACTTACCAACATTACGACCAGGAATACGACTTTCCCGAAGCGGATCCTTTGTTCGGAGCCACCACCCTGGACATGGGATCTTATCCCAGAGGCTGACCCAAAACAACGCGGTCGCCGCAGGAGAGGCTTACGGAGCGGCCTACTGGTCAGACTTAGAAGGCGAGCACACCATCCACCGCTTTCGAGCGTATTACTCGTCAATGTCCAATCTTTAGACAATAAGGTGGATGAGACATCAGAGAGACATCAGAGATTGTAACATTGTAACATTCTTTGTTTCACGGAAATATGGCTCACTTGGGATACGTTATCAGAGTCGGTACAGGCACCCGGTTTCTTCATGAATCGCGTCGACAGAAACACACATCTCTCTGGTAAGAAGAAGAGTGGAGGTGTATGCCTTATGATTAACAACTCATGGTGTAATCATAACAACATACAGGAACTCAAGTCCTTTTGTTCACCTGACCTAGAAATCCTTACAATTAAATGCCGACCTCATTATCTAGCAAGAGAATTCTCTTCGATTATAGTCACAGCCGTGTATATCTCCCCCCAAACAGACAGGAAAGGGTTTGGCACCTTCATAGGATAGGAAAACAGCTCTGAAAGAACTGGACTCTATGTAAAAACCATTTATCCTGAGGCTGCATTTATTGTAGCTGGGGATTTTAACAAAGTTAATCTGAGAACAATACTTCCTAAATTCTATCAGCATATTGAATGCGCGACCCGGGCTGGTAGCATTCTGGACCATTGCTACTCATTTCCTGCGATGCATACAAGGCCCTCCCCCGCCCTCCCTTCGGACAGGAAACACCCATCCTCAGGTCTATCCAACGCTGGTCTGACCAATCGCATTTCACGCTTCAAGATTGCTTCAATCACATGGACCGGGATATGTTCCCGGGTAGTCTCTGACAACAACATTCACGTATGCGCTGACTCGGTGAGTGAGTTTATAAGGAAGTGCATCGGTGATGTTGTACCCACTGTGACTACCTCTTAAGGATCCGCCCCTTTTTGCAATTTTTGCCTAAAATGACATACCCAAATATAACTGCCTGTAGCTCAGGACCCTGAAGCAAAGATATGCATATTCTTGATACCATTTGAAAGGATTCGCTTTGAAGTTTGTGGAAATGTGAAATTAATGTAGGAGAACACATACGATCTGGTAAAAGATAATACAAAGAAAAAAACAAGCTTTTTTGGTATTTTGTTTGTACAATCATCTTTGAAAGGCAAGAGAAAGGCCATAATGTATTATTCCAGCCCATGTGCAATTTAGATTCTGGCCACTAGATGGCAGCAGTGTATGTGCAAAGCTTTAGACTGATCCAATGAACCATTGCATTTCAGACTGCCCAAATGTGCCTAATTGGTTTATTAATAACTTTTTCAAGTTCATAACTATGCACTCTCCTCAAACAATAGCATGATATTATTTCACTGTAATAGCTACTGTAAATTAAACAGTGCAGTTAGATTAACAAGAATTTAAGCTTTCTGCCAATATCAGATATGTCTATGTCCTGGGAAATGTTCTTGTTACTTACAACCTCATGCTAATCGCATTAGCCTACTTTAGTTCAACCGTACCGTGGACAGGACACCGATCCTGAAGAAGTTTTAAAACCTTCTCTAACCAGAAACCGTGGATCGATGGCAGCATTCGCGCAAATCTGAAAGCATGAACCACCGCTTTTAATCATGGCAAGGCGACTGGAAACATGACCGAATACCAACAGTGTATCTATTCCCTCCGCAAGGCATTCAAACAAGCAATGCGTCAGTATAGAGACAAAGCTGAGTCGCAATTAAACGGCTCAAACACGAGACGTATGTGGCAGGGTCTACAGTCAATCACGGATTACCACAAGAAAACCAGCCCCGTTTCGGACATCGACGTCTTGCTCCCAGACAAATTAAACAACTTATTTGCTCGCTTTGAGAACAATACAGTGCCAATGACACGGCCCGCTACCAAAGCCTGTGGGCTCTCATTCACCGTGGCCAATGTGAGTAAAACATTTAAATGTGTTAACCCTCGCAAGGTTGTCGGCCCAGACAGCATCCCTAGCTGCGTCCTCAGAGCATGCGCAGACCAGCAGGCTGGTGTGTTTATGGACATATTCAATGCCTCATGCCTCAAGATGTCCACCATTGTTCCTGTTCCCAAGAAAGCTAAGGTAAGTGACCTAAATGACTATCGCTCCGTAGCACTCACTTCTGTCATCATGAAGTGCTTTGAGAGACTAGTCAAGGATCATATCCCCTCCACCCTATCTGACACCCTAGACCCACTCCCATTTGCTTACCGACCCAATAGGTCCACAGACGACGCAATCGCCATCACACTGCACACTGCCGTATCCCATCTGAACAAGAGGAATACCTATGTAAGAATGCTGTTCATTAACTACAGCTCGACTTCATCGACCCCGACCCTGTGCAACTGGGTCCTGGACTTTCTGACGGGCAGCCTCCGGTGGTGAGGGAAGGAAACAACATCTCCACTCTGCTGATCCTCAACACTGGTGCCCCACAAGGGTACGTTCTCAGCCCTCTCGTGTACTCCGTGTTCACCCATGACTGCATGGCCACGCACGCCTCCAACTCAATCATCAAGTTTGCAGACGACACGACAGTGGTAGGCTTAATTACCAACAATGACGAGATGGCCTACAGGGAGGAGGTGAGTGCGCTCGGAGTGTGGTATCAGGAAAATATCCTCTCACTCAACATCAACAAAACAAAGGAGATTATCGTGGACTACAGGAAACAACAGATCACATCGACGGGAAAGCAGTGGAGAAGGTGGAAAGTTTTAAGTTCCTCGGCGTATTCATCACGGACAAACTGAAATGGTCCACCCACACAGACAGTGTGGTGAAGAAGACGCAACAGTGACTCTTCAACCTCAGGAGGCTGAAGAAATGTGTCTTGTCACCTAAAACACTCACAAACTTTTACAGATGCACAATCGAGAGCATCCTGTCGGGCTGTATCACCGCCTGGTACGGCAACTCTTCCGCCCACAACCACAAGGCTCTCCAGAGGGTAGTGAGGTCTGCACAACACATCACCGGGGGCAAACTACCTGCCCCCCAGGACACCTACAGCACCCGATGTCACAGGAAGGTGAGCAGAGCAACAAATCCAACCCCCACCGCAACACCCACCCAGCCCTATCCTACTATGACCTAAGTGGTATGTATCAGATGCTCAACATGGTGTGCTCATAACCTACTGTAATGGTCCGAGCCTAAACACAAAGTTGTTACTATGTCATCCCGGAATATACAAGGTCTGAGTTAATCTGCCTTTGGCTTTAAGAGCAGGAACCCAAACTACACAAAGTGACTTGTCCTTCTACTAGAATCATGGTATAGAGGAGACGGACTCACTGGTTGCCCTCTAGGTTACAGAGAGCTGGTAGTCCCATCCACCAAACTACCAGGTGGGTGGTTTAGAGGAGACGGACCCACTGGTTGCCCTCTAGGTTACAGAGAGCTGGTAGTCCCATCCACCACACTACCAGGTGGGTGGTATAGAGGAGACGGACTCACTGGTTGCCCTCTAGGTTACAGAGAGCTGGTAGTCCCATCCAGCACACTACCAGGTGGGTGGTATAGAGGAGACGGACCCACTGGTTCCCCTCTAGGTTACAGAGAGCTGGTAGTCCCATCCACCACACTACCAGGTGTGAAACAAGGATATTTTACACTTCGCTAGAAATTTCAAAGGAAATAATCTCAACGGAGAAAAATGTCCTCCTGTGTGCTACCTATATCCCCCCACTAGAATCCCCATACTTTAAAGATGACATATTCTCCATCCTAGAGGGGGAAATCAATCATTTCCAGGCCCAGGGACATGTGCTAGTCTGTGGTGACCTAAACTCCAGATCTGGACAAGAACCTGATACTCTCAGTACACAGGGGGACAAACACCGACCTGGAAATAACAGCATTCTCTCCCTAATAGGTCCCCTGAGACACAAAAAATGACAAAACAACAAACAAAAATGAGTCACAACTCTTGCAGATCTGTTGCATGCTGGGTCTGTACATTGGCAATGGAAGGCTTTGAGGGAACTCCTACGGTATACTTATAGCTCATCTCTTGGCAGTAGTACTGTAGATTACGTTACCAGAGTATGTCCTGGTCTGTTATAATAGAGACAGTAGAGACAGTAGACCTTGTTCCATATTATGTCCTGGTCTGTTATAATAGAGACAGTAGACCTTGTTCCATATTATGTCCTGGTCTGTTATAATAGAGACAGCAGACCTTGTTCCAGAGTATGTCCTGGTCTGTTATAATAGAGACAGGAGACCTTGTTCCATATTATGTCCTGGTCTGTTATAATAGAGACAGAAGACCTTGTTCCATATTATGTCCTGGTCTGTTATAACAGAGACAGTAGACCTTGTTCTAGAGTATGTCCTGGTCTGTTATAATAGAGACAGTAGACCTTGTTCCATATTATGTCCTGGTCTGTTATAATAGAGACAGTAGAGACAGTAGACCTTGTTCCATATTATGTCCTGGTCTGTTATAATAGAGACAGCAGACCTTGTTCCATATTATGTCCTGGTCTGTTATAATAGAGACAGGAGACCTTGTTCCATATTATGTCCTGGTCTGTTATAATAGAGACAGTAGAGACAGTAGACCTTGTTCCATATTATGTCCTGGTCTGTTATAACAGAGACAGTAGACCTTGTTCCATATTATGTCCTGGTCTGTTATAATAGAGACAGGAGACCTTGTTCCATATTATGTCCTGGTCTGTTATAATAGAGACAGTAGAGACAGTAGACCTTGTTCCATATTATGTCCTGGTCTGTTATAATAGAGACAGTAGACCTTGTTCCATATTATGTCCTGGTCTGTTATAATAGAGACAGTAGACCTTGTTCCATATTATGTCCTGGTCTGTTATAACAGAGACAGTAGACCTTGTTCTAGAGTATGTCCTGGTCTGTTATAATAGAGACAGGAGACCTTGTTCCATATTATGTCCTGGTCTGTTATAACAGAGACAGTAGACCTTGTTCTAGAGTATGTCCTGGTCTGTTATAATAGAGACAGTAGACCTTGTTCTAGAGTATGTCCTGGTCTGTTATAATAGAGACAGTAGACCTTGTTCCATATTATGTCCTGGTCTGTTATAATAGAGACAGGAGACCTTGTTCTAGAGTATGTCCTGGTCTGTTATAATAGAGACAGTAGACCTTGTTCCATATTATGTCCTGGTCTGTTATAATAGAGACAGTAGAGACAGTAGACCTTGTTCCATATTATGTCCTGGTCTGTTATAATAGAGACAGTTGGGACAGTAGACCTTGTTCCATATTATGTCCTGGTCTGTTATAATAGAGACAGTTGGGACAGTAGACCTTGTTCCAGAGTATGTCCTGGTCTGTTATAATACAAGAGACAACAGTTCCCACCTCTTTGGTAACCATGACAACAACCATTCATAGCATTTATTGAATTAAATTGAGAGGGAGAGAGACAGAAAGAGAGGAAGATACGGTGAGGAGAAAGAGAGAGGAAAGAGAGAGGAAAGAGAGAGAGATATACATAGAGGGAGAGGGATAGAGGGAGAGGGACAGAGAGAGAGAGAGAGAGAGAGAGAGAGAGAGAGAGAGGAGAGAGACAGAGAGAGAGAGAGAGAGACAGAGAGAGAGAGAGAGACAGAGCGAGAGAGAGAGAAGGAGAGAGACAGAGAGAAGGAGAGAGAAGGAGAGAGAAGGAGAGAGGGTGAGAGAGGGAGAGAGAGGGAGATACGGTGAGGAGAAAGAGAGAGGAAGAGAGAGAGAGATACAAAGAGGGGTGAGAGAGAGAGTGTCACGCCCTGCCCATAGAGAGCTGTTTATTCTCTATGTTGGTTGGGGCGTGACAGTGACTAGGGTGGGTTATCTAGGTGATTAATTATCTATGTTGGCCTGGTATGGTTGCCAATCAGAGGCAGCTGTTTATCGTTGTCTCTGATTGGGGATCATATTTAGGCAGCCATTTCCCCATTGTGCTTTGTGGGATCTTGTCTAAGTACAGTTGCCTGCGAGCACTACATTTGAGCTTCACGTTTCGTTTCACGCTTTATTGTTTTTTCTTTGAGTTTCTCTTCCAAATAAAGAGGATGGAAACATACCACGCCTCATCTTGGTCCACTCATTATAACGATCGTGACAGAGAGAGAGATATGGTGAAGGAGAGAGAAACAGAGGGAAGAAACGGTGTCTGCAGCACCTGGCCTCACCCTACTAGAATCTGAAGTCAAATGTCTACTGTTTGCTGATGATCTGGTGCTTCTGTCCCCACCAAGGAGGGCCTACAGCAGCACCTAGATCAACTGCACAGATTCTGTCAGACATGGGCTCTGACAGTAAATCTCAGTAAGACCAACATAATGGTGTTCCAAAAAAGGTCCAGTCGCCAGGACCACAAATACAAATTCCATCTAGACACCGCTGCCCTAGAGCACACAAAAAAACTACACATACATCTGGGCCACAGGTAACTTCCACAAAGCTGTGAACGATCTGAGAGACAAGGCAAGAAGGGCCTTCTACGCCATCGAAAGGAACATACCAATTAGGATCTGGCTAAAAATACTTGAATCAGTTATTGCCCTTTATGGTTGTGAGTTCTGGGGTCCGCTCACCAACCAATAATTCATAAAATGGGACAAACACCAAATTGAGAATCTGCATGTAGAATTCTGCAAAAATATCTTCAGTGTAGAATGTAGAACATCAAATGATGCATGCAGAGCAGAATTAGGCCGATACCCACTAATGATCCAAATCCAGAAAAGAGTCGTTCAATTCTACAACCACCTAAAAGGAAGTGATTCCCAAACCTTCCATAACAAAGCCATCACCTACAGAGAGATGAACCTGGAGAAGAGTCCCCTAAGCAAGTTGGTGTTGGGGCCCCAGGTCAGCAACACAATTAGACCCAACCAAATCTTGAAAAAACTAAAAGATAATTACTTGACACATTGGAAAGAATTAACAAAAAACCTGAGCAAACTAGAATGCTATTTGGCCCTAAACAGAGAGTACACAGTGGCAGAATACATGACTATGTACAGACTCAGTGAGCATAGCCTTGCTATTGAGAGAGACTGCTATAGGCAGACCTGGCTCTCAAGAGAAGACAGGCTATGTGCACACTGCCCACAAAATAAAGTGGAAACTGAGCTGCACTTCCTAACCTCCAACCAAATGTATGACCATATTAGAGACACATATTTCCCTCAGATTACACAGACCCACAAAGAATTTGAAAATAAATGCGATTTTGATAAACTCCCATATCTACTGGGTGAAATTCCACAGTGTGCCATCACAGCAGCAAGATGTGTGACCATATTAATGTTTATTTATTTCCCCTTTCATACATCGTTACAACACTGTATATATACATAATATGACATTTGAAAATGTCTTTATTCTTTTGGAACTTCTTGTGAGTGTAATGTTTACTGTTCATTTCACTTTTGTTTATTATCTATTTCAATTGCTTTGGCAATGTAAACATATGTTTCCCATGCCAATAAAGCCCCTTAAATTGAATAGAGAGAGAGAGACAGAGAGAAAGAGAGAGAGAGAGAGAGAGAGAGAGAGAGAGAGAGAGAGAGAGAGAGAGAGAGAGAGAGAGAGAGAGAGAGAGAGAGAGAGAGAGAGAGAGAGAGAGAGAGAGAGAGAGAGAGAGAGAGAGAGAGAGAGAGAGAGAGAGAGAGAGAGAGAGAGAAGGAGAGAGACAGAGAGAGAGAGAGAGAGACAGAGAGAGAGAGAGAGACAGAGCGAGAGAGAGAGAGGGAGAGAGACAGAGAGAAGGAGAGAGAAGGAGAGAGAAGGAGAGAGGGTGAGAGAGGGAGAGAGAGGGAGATACGGTGAGGAGAAAGAGAGAGGAAGAGAGAGAGAGATACAAAGAGGGGTGAGAGAGAGAGTGTCACGCCCTGCCCATAGAGAGCTGTTTATTCTCTATGTTGGTTGGGGCGTGACAGTGACTAGGGTGGGTTATCTAGGTGATTAATTATCTATGTTGGCCTGGTATGGTTGCCAATCAGAGGCAGCTGTTTATCGTTGTCTCTGATTGGGGATCATATTTAGGCAGCCATTTCCCCATTGTGCTTTGTGGGATCTTGTCTAAGTACAGTTGCCTGCGAGCACTACATTTGAGCTTCACGTTTCGTTTCACGCTTTATTGTTTTTTCTTTGAGTTTCTCTTCCAAATAAAGAGGATGGAAACATACCACGCCTCATCTTGGTCCACTCATTATAACGATCGTGACAGAGAGAGAGATATGGTGAAGGAGAGAGAAACAGAGGGAAGAAACGGTGTCTGCAGCACCTGGCCTCACCCTACTAGAATCTGAAGTCAAATGTCTACTGTTTGCTGATGATCTGGTGCTTCTGTCCCCACCAAGGAGGGCCTACAGCAGCACCTAGATCAACTGCACAGATTCTGTCAGACATGGGCTCTGACAGTAAATCTCAGTAAGACCAACATAATGGTGTTCCAAAAAAGGTCCAGTCGCCAGGACCACAAATACAAATTCCATCTAGACACCGCTGCCCTAGAGCACACAAAAAAACTACACATACATCTGGGCCACAGGTAACTTCCACAAAGCTGTGAACGATCTGAGAGACAAGGCAAGAAGGGCCTTCTACGCCATCGAAAGGAACATACCAATTAGGATCTGGCTAAAAATACTTGAATCAGTTATTGCCCTTTATGGTTGTGAGTTCTGGGGTCCGCTCACCAACCAATAATTCATAAAATGGGACAAACACCAAATTGAGAATCTGCATGTAGAATTCTGCAAAAATATCTTCAGTGTAGAATGTAGAACATCAAATGATGCATGCAGAGCAGAATTAGGCCGATACCCACTAATGATCCAAATCCAGAAAAGAGTCGTTCAATTCTACAACCACCTAAAAGGAAGTGATTCCCAAACCTTCCATAACAAAGCCATCACCTACAGAGAGATGAACCTGGAGAAGAGTCCCCTAAGCAAGTTGGTGTTGGGGCCCCAGGTCAGCAACACAATTAGACCCAACCAAATCTTGAAAAAACTAAAAGATAATTACTTGACACATTGGAAAGAATTAACAAAAAACCTGAGCAAACTAGAATGCTATTTGGCCCTAAACAGAGAGTACACAGTGGCAGAATACATGACTATGTACAGACTCAGTGAGCATAGCCTTGCTATTGAGAGAGACTGCTATAGGCAGACCTGGCTCTCAAGAGAAGACAGGCTATGTGCACACTGCCCACAAAATAAAGTGGAAACTGAGCTGCACTTCCTAACCTCCAACCAAATGTATGACCATATTAGAGACACATATTTCCCTCAGATTACACAGACCCACAAAGAATTTTAAAATAAATGCGATTTTGATAAACTCCCATATCTACTGGGTGAAATTCCACAGTGTGCCATCACAGCAGCAAGATTTGTGACCATATTAATGTTTATTTATTTCCCCTTTCATACATCGTTACAACACTGTATATATACATAATATGACATTTGAAAATGTCTTTATTCTTTTGGAACTTCTTGTGAGTGTAATGTTTACTGTTCATTTCACTTTTGTTTATTATCTATTTCAATTGCTTTGGCAATGTAAACATATGTTTCCCATGCCAATAAAGCCCCTTAAATTGAATAGAGAGAGAGAGACAGAGAGACAGAGAGAGAGAGAGAGAGAGAGAGAGAGAGAGAGAGAGAGAGAGAGAGAGAGAGAGAGAGAGAGAGAGAGAGAGAGAGAGAGAGAGAGAGAGAGAGAGAGAGAGACGGTGAGTAGAGAGAGAGAAAGAGACAGGAGGAAGGAGACAGAGAGAGGGAGATACAGTGAAGAATAGAGAGAGGGAGAGGTGGTGAGGAGGGAGAGAGAGCCAGAGAGAGATGGAGAGACAGTGAGGAAAGAGAGAGAGAGGGGGGGGGAGAGGGAGAAAGGGAGAGAGAGCACTTACGCCAAAGTCACAGGGAATTCTGGGAAGCGTGATGTGCTCTCCTCGGGAAGACCTTTAATCACGCTGAGATTACTCCTGCACCCACACACACACACACACACACACACACACACACACACACACACACACACACACACACACACACACACACACACACACACACACACACACACACACACACACACACACACACACACACACACACACACACACACACACACACACACACACACACACACACCTGTCTCTCACTTACGAGCGGCAGAGACTCACCTTTGTTCATGCGGTTAACATCTTCCACAGATTGGGGGCTGCGAGGGTCACAATGCAAGCAGTCAGAGAATAAGTTGTCGCTGGCATTGATTTGACTCTTTATTCACAGTAGCTTTGAGCGTAGCGTAGTCTGTGTATGTTAACAGGTAGAACAATATGTGTAGTGTAGTGTAGTCTGTGTACGATATCAGGCAGAACAATATGTGTTTTAGAGTCAGAAAATAGCATCAAAATAATCACTCCTCTCCACTTTTTTGATTTGCCTGATGTGCACACTTAACTTAATTAACTTAGTTAATTTCCCTTTCACTACTGTTTTCATATAAATGTTTACAGTATTATAGCAACTAGGACTCAAAGTCTCACGTCACAATTAGACGTTCATCCTTGTTTTTCAAACATCAAATTTCAACGTTTTTTTTTCCAAACGTCAAATTTCGAAGTGTTTAAGGTTAAGTTTAGGCATGTCCTCAGACATGGATGGAAGTTGAATACCGACTTGTATCATGTGTGACCTGGCTGATTTATACACCTCTTCTATTCATTTCCACATCTCTTTCACTGTCTCTGAAATATATTCATTCCTATTTGTGAAATAAACGACACTGAAATCAGTCAATAGAAATTAATTCATTAGGCCCTAATCTATGGATTTCACATGACTGGGAATACAGATGTTAATCTGTTGATCACAGATACCTTAACAAAAGGTTTGGGCATGGATCAGTGCCTGGTGTGACCACCATTTGCCTCATGCAGCGCGACACATCTCCTTCGCATAGAGTTGATCAGGATGTTGATTGTGGCCTGTGGAATGTTGTCCCACTCCTCTTCAATGGCTGTGTAAAGTTTGCTGGATATTGGCGGGAACTGGAACATGCTGTCGTACAAGTCGATCCAGAGCATCCCAAACATGCTCAATGGGTGACATGTCTGGTGAATATGCAGGCCATGGGAAGAACTGGGACATGTTCAGCTTCCAGGAATTGTGTATAGATTGGGCAAACCGCTCGCCCACACGACGCTATACATGCTGTCTGCCATCTGCCAGGTACAGTTGAAACCGTGAAGAGTACACTTCTCCAGCATTCCAGTGGCCATCGAAGGTGAGCATTTGCCCACTGAAGTCGGTTACGGGGCCGAACTGCAGTCAAGACCCTGATGAGGACAACAAGCATGCAGATGAGCTTCCCTGAGACGGTTTCTGACAGCTGTCCGGGTTGGCTGGTCTCAGACCATCCTGCAGGTGAAGAAGCCGGATGTGGAGGTCCTGGGCTGGCGTGGTAACACGTGGTCTGCGGTTGTGAGGCCGGATGGATGTACTACAAAATTCTCTAAAACAACATTGGACATGGCTTATGATAGAGAAATAAACAATAAAATTCTCTGTCAACATCTCCGGTGGACATTCCTGCAGTCAGCATCCCAATTGCACGCTCCCTCAAAACTAGAGATATCTGTGTCATTGTGTTGTGTGACAAAACAGCACATTTTAGAGTGCTCATTTATCTTCATTGACAGCCTAGGAACAATGGGTTAACTGCCTTGTTCAGGGGCAGAACGACAGATGTTTCACCTTGTCGGCTCGTGGACTCGATCTTGCAACCTTTCAGTTGCTAATCCAACGCTCTAACCACTAGGCTACGCTGCCACCCATAGTGTATCATACGAATGATATGTGCCAACTAAAATATTATAATACTAAAATAATAATAATATGTTAAATATTTGTCCAAAATACACTACAATATTTACTGAGCTTTCTTATATATCCTATATATAGGACGGATACTTCAACATTTTTTATACCTAAAGGGGTCCTATAATTTAAAATCAAAAAGCTTTCTATGCTAGTGGCTGAGTGATGTGATGGCTGTGTAGATCCGTCTATGTGTTGTATTTCTATGGTCGTTTCTGAGTGATGTGGTGGCTGTGTAGATCAGTCTATGCTTTGTATTTCTATGCTAGTGGCTGAGCGATGTGGTGGCTGTGTAGATCAGTCTATGCTTTGTATTTCTATGCTAGTGGCTGAGTGATGTGGTGGCTGTGTAGATCAGTCTATGCTTTGTATTTCTATGCTAGTGGCTGAGTGATGTGGTGGCTGTGTAGATCGGTCTATGTGTTGTATTTCTATGGTAGTGGCTGAGTGATGTGGTGGCTGTGTAGATCGGTATATGTGTTGTATTTCTATGGTCGTTTCTGAGTGATGTGGTGGCTGTGTAGATCAGTCTATGTGTTGTATTTCTATGCTAGTGGCTGAGCGATGTGGTGGCTGTGTAGATCAGTCTGTGCTTTGTATTTCTATGCTAGTGGCTGAGTGATGTGGTGGCTGTGTAGATCGGTCTATGTGTAGTATTTCTATGGTAGTGGCTGAGTGATGTGGTGGCTGTGTAGATCAGTCTATGCTTTGTATTTCTATGGTCGTTTCTGAGCGATGTGATGGCTGTGTAGATCAGTCTATGCTTTGTATTTCTATGCTAGTGGCTGAGCGATGTGGTGGCTGTGTAGATCAGTCTATGCTTTGTATTTCTATGCTAGTGGCTGAGTGATGTGGTGGCTGTGTAGATCAGTCTATGCTTTGTATTTCTATGCTAGTGGCTGAGTGATGTGGTGGCTGTGTAGATCAGTCTATGCGTTGTATTTCTATGGTCGTTTCTGAGCGATGTGATGGCTCTGTAGATCCGTCTTGTGATTCCTGAGCTGTTGGACAGAATGAGCACAGAATAGAACAGAATAGAACAGAATAGAACAGAATAGAACAGAATAGAACAGAATAGGCCTACTGACTGCATTACAGCAACAGATGGGGACTTTAACAGGATTTTAGGGCCAAGAGCCTCTTAAACATGCTTAAAATATAAACTAGTTTAGTGACCACTGTCTGTTCTGATACTCATCTAGCTTGTTGCCACAACATCAAACTATTATAATTTTGTCACATATTACTTGTAATTTATGGTGAAATATTACTCGTATGAAAATGGATTTCAAAAAGGCATTTTACCAAAATAAAACTACCTTTAAATTGGTCAAAATCTACTTCATCTTTAATCTTCTGTCACAAAACACCAAATCAGTCATCTTAATTTAGCTAATATCGTTGTGTCTTGACAGTGGGATTGCATATAGTATTAGAGTTTCCACCTCTGACATGTCCTATAGATTGTTTTCCAGGCTGGGTGGATAGGAGAAGAGGTAATATCCTAAAAGCACTTGGTTAGTCGAAATGTAACTGTGTGTGTGTGTGTGTGTGTGTGTGTGTGTGTGTGTGTGTGTGTGTCTGTGTGTGTTTGTGTCATGTTCTTCCTAGCTGTGAAGAAGTCATGTTCAGTGTAAAAACATACGGCTCCAGCCAGTGAATCCCCTCCTATCGCGGTTGAAAGATCAGTGAAATCTGCCCTGAAAAACAACCTTAAAAGCTTTTCCAATATGAAAATATGAAACCTAACACCCACAGTCCAATTTTTTTTTTTTTAAACAACGACCCAATAACCATGAAATATGAAAGACCCGTACACACAGTCTACACACAACACAAAAAGGAGGAGAGGAAGCGAGGGACAAATATCTCTCTATTTCTGGCATCTGCTGTCCGGCGTGATGCTCCATCTCTGCGAGGAAAGCTCCGGAGAGAGAGAGAGAGAGTGAAAGGAGATTATGTTCAAGCTAAATGGAGCTTTTACATTTTCTTTTTTTAAATCCTGCCCCCGAGGCCTAATCTAATCTTATCCGCCTCAATCCAATTTTTTATGCCGGCTACACATGGGATTATAGTGGTGCTGCAGTGGGCTTTGTATGCCTTTTGACAACACAGCCAGAAGACCATCTGTGTGTAGTAGAGCGTGTGTCTGTGTGTGTGTGTGTGTGTGTCTGTGTCTGTGTCTGTGTCTGTCTCTGTGTGTGTGTGTGTGTGTGTGTGTGTGTGTCTGTGTCTGTGTCTGTGTGTGTGTGTGTGTGTGTGTGTGTGTGTGTGTGTGTGTGTGTGTGTGTGTGTGTGTGTGTGTGTGTGTGTGTGTGTGTGTGTGTGTGTGTGTGTGTGTGTGTGTGTGTGTGTGTGTGTGTGTGTGTTCAGTGACAGACAAAAGGTCAACATGGTGGTTTGATGTTAACAGTGGGAGTTCTTATGGGGACATAAGATATAACACACACCAGATAATAGTCATAGTGATCACAACCCTATGAAGGGGGCAGATATACATACTGTGTTGTCATAGTGATCACAACCCTATGAAGGGGACAGATATACATACTGTGTTGTCATAGTGATCACAACCCTATGAAGGGGACAGATATACATACTGTGTTGTCATAGTGATCACAACCCTATGAAGGGGACAGATATATATATAATGTGTTGTCATAGTGATCACAACCCTATGATGGGGACATATATATATATAATGTGTTGTCATAGTGATCACAACCCTATGAAGGGGACAGATATACATACTGTGTTGTCATAGTGATCACAACCCTATGAAGGGGACAGATATACATAATGTGTTGTCATAGTGATCACAACCCTATGAAGGGGACAGATATACATACTGTGTTGTCATAGTGATCACAACCCTATGAAGGGGACAGATATACATACTGTGTTGTCATAGTGATCACAACCCTATGAAGGGGACAGATATACATACTGTGTTGTCATAGTGATCACAACCCTATGAAGGGGACAGATATACATAATGTGTTGTCATAGTGATCACAACCCTATGAAGGGGACATATATATATATAATGTGTTGTCATAGTGATCACAACCCTATGAAGGGGACAGATATACATAATGTGTTGTCATAGTGATCACAACCCTATGAAGGGGACAGATATACATAATGTGTTGTCATAGTGATCACAACCCTATGAAGGGGACAGATATACATACTGTGTTGTCATAGTGATCACAACCCTATGAAGGGGACAGATATACATAATGTGTTGTCATAGTGATCACAACCCTATGAAGGGGACATATATATATATAATGTGTTGTCATAGTGATCACAACCCTATGAAGGGGACAGATATACATAATGTGTTGTCATAGTGATCACAACCCTATGAAGGGGACAGATATACATACTGTGTTGTCATAGTGATCACAACCCTATGAAGGGGACATATATACATACTGTGTTGTCATAGTGATCACAACCCTATGAAGGGGACAGATGTACATAATGTGTTGTCATAGTGATCACAACCCTATGATGGGGACAGATATACATACTGTGTTGTCATAGTGATCACAACCCTATGAAGGGGACATATATACATACTGTGTTGTCATAGTGATCACAACCCTATGAAGGGGACAGATGTACATAATGTGTTGTCATAGTGATCACAACCCTATGATGGGGACAGATATACATACTGTGTTGTCATAGTGATCACAACCCTATGAAGGGGACAGATATACATAATGTGTTGTCATAGTGATCACAACCCTATGAAGGGGACAGATATACATAATGTGTTGTCATAGTGATCACATCCCTATGAAGGGGACAGATATACATACTGTGTTGTCATAGTGATCACAACCCTATGAAGGGGACAGATATACATACTGTGTTGTCATAGTGATCACAACCCTATGAAGGGGGCAGATATACATAATGTGTTGTCATAGTGATCACAACCCTATGATGGGGACAGATATACATAATGTGTTGTCATAGTGATCACAACCCTATGAAGGGGGCAGATATACATAATGTGTTGTCATAGTGATCACAACCCTATGATGGGGACAGATATACATAATGTGTTGTCATAGTGATCACATCCCTATGATGGGGACAGATATACATAATGTGTTGTCATAGTGATCACAACCCTATGAAGGGGACAGATATACATACTGTGTTGTCATAGTGATCACAACCCTATGAAGGGGACAGATATACATAATGTGTTGTCATAGTGATCACAACCCTATGAAGGGGACAGATATACATACTGTGTTGTCATAGTGATCACAACCCTATGAAGGGGACAGATATACATACTGTGTTGTCATAGTGATCACATCCCTATGAAGGGGACAGATATACATACTGTGTTGTCATAGTGATCACATCCCTATGAAGGGGACAGATATACATACTGTGTTGTCATAGTGATCACAACCCTATGAAGGGGACAGATATACATACTGTGTTGTCATAGTGATCACATCCCTATGAAGGGGACAGATATACATACTGTGTTGTCATAGTGATCACAACCCTATGAAGGGGACAGATATACATAATGTGTTGTCATAGTGATCACAACCCTATGAAGGGGACAGATATACATACTGTGTTGTCATAGTGATCACAACCCTATGAAGGGGGCAGATATACATACTGTGTTGTCATAGTGATCACAACCCTATGAAGGGGACAGATATATATAATGTGTTGTCATAGTGATCACAACCCTATGAAGGGGACAGATATACATACTGTGTTGTCATAGTGATCACAACCCTATGAAGGGGACAGATATACATAATGTGTTGTCATAGTGATCACAACCCTATGAAGGGGACAGATATACATACTGTGTTGTCATAGTGATCACAACCCTATGAAGGGGACAGATATATATAATGTGTTGTCATAGTGATCACAACCCTATGAAGGGGACAGATATACATACTGTGTTGTCATAGTGATCACAACCCTATGAAGGGGACAGATATACATACTGTGTTGTCATAGTGATCACAACCCTATGAAGGGGACAGATATACATAATGTGTTGTCATAGTGATCACAACCCTATGAAGGGGACAGATATATATAATGTGTTGTCATAGTGATCACATCCCTATGAAGGGGACAGATATACATAATGTGTTGTCATAGTGATCACAACCCTATGAAGGGGACAGATATACATAATGTGTTGTCATAGTGATCACAACCCTATGAAGGGGACAGATATACATAATGTGTTGTCATAGTGATCACAACCCTATGAAGGGGACAGATATACATACTGTGTTGTCATAGTGATCACATCCCTATGATGGGGACAGATATACATACTGTGTTGTCATAGTGATCACAACCCTATGAAGGGGACAGATATACATAATGTGTTGTCATAGTGATCACATCCCTATGATGGGGACAGATATACATAATGTGTTGTCATAGTGATCACATCCCTATGATGGGGACAGATATACATACTGTGTTGTCATAGTGATCACAACCCTATGAAGGGGACAGATATATATATTGTGTTGTCATAGTGATCACAACCCTATGAAGGGGACAGATATATATATTGTGTTGTCATAGTGATCACAACCCTATGAAGGGGACAGATATACATAATGTGTTGTCATAGTGATCACAACCCTATGAAGGGGACAGATATATATATTGTGTTGTCATAGTGATCACAACCCTATGAAGGGGACAGATATACATAATGTGTTGTCATAGTGATCACATCCCTATGATGGGGACAGATATACATACTGTGTTGTCATAGGGATCACAACCCTATGAAGGGGACAGATATACATACTGTGTTGTCATAGTGATCACAACCCTATGAAGGGGACAGATATACATACTGTGTTGTCATAGTGATCACAACCCTATGAAGGGGACAGATATATATATTGTGTTGTCATAGTGATCACAACCCTATGAAGGGGACAGATATATATATTGTGTTGTCATAGTGATCACATCCCTATGATGGGGACAGATATACATAATGTGTTGTCATAGTGATCACAACCCTATGAAGGGGACAGATATACATAATGTGTTGTCATAGTGATCACAACCCTATGAAGGGGACAGATATACATACTGTGTTGTCATAGTGATCACAACCCTATGAAGGGGACAGATATACATAATGTGTTGTCATAGTGATCACATCCCTATGATGGGGACAGATATACATACTGTGTTGTCATAGTGATCACAACCCTATGAAGGGGACAGATATACATACTGTGTTGTCATAGTGATCACAACCCTATGAAGGGGACAGATATACATACTGTGTTGTCATAGTGATCACAACCCTATGAAGGGGACAGATATATATATTGTGTTGTCATAGTGATCACAACCCTATGAAGGGGACAGATATACATAATGTGTTGTCATAGTGATCACATCCCTATGATGGGGACAGATATACATAATGTGTTGTCATAGTGATCACAACCCTATGAAGGGGACAGATATACATAATGTGTTGTCATAGTGATCACAACCCTATGAAGGGGACAGATATACATACTGTGTTGTCATAGTGATCACAACCCTATGAAGGGGACAGATATACATAATGTGTTGTCATAGTGATCACAACCCTATGAAGGGGACAGATATACATACTGTGTTGTCATAGTGATCACAACCCTATGAAGGGGACAGATATACATAATGTGTTGTCATAGTGATCACATCCCTATGAAGGGGACAGATATACATACTGTGTTGTCATAGTGATCACATCCCTATGAAGGGGACAGATATATATAATGTGTTGTCATAGTGATCACATCCCTATGAAGGGGACAGATATACATAATGTGTTGTCATAGTGATCACAACCCTATGAAGGGGACAGATATACATAATGTGTTGTCATAGTGATCACAACCCTATGAAGGGGACAGATATACATAATGTGTTGTCATAGTGATCACAACCCTATGAAGGGGACAGATATACATAATGTGTTGTCATAGTGATCACATCCCTATGATGGGGACAGATATACATACTGTGTTGTCATAGTGATCACAACCCTATGAAGGGGACAGATATATATATTGTGTTGTCATAGTGATCACAACCCTATGAAGGGGACAGATATATATATTGTGTTGTCATAGTGATCACAACCCTATGAAGGGGACAGATATACATAATGTGTTGTCATAGTGATCACAACCCTATGAAGGGGACAGATATATATATTGTGTTGTCATAGTGATCACAACCCTATGAAGGGGACAGATATACATAATGTGTTGTCATAGTGATCACATCCCTATGATGGGGACAGATATACATACTGTGTTGTCATAGTGATCACAACCCTATGAAGGGGACAGATATACATAATGTGTTGTCATAGTGATCACAACCCTATGAAGGGGACAGATATACATACTGTGTTGTCATAGTGATCACAACCCTATGAAGGGGACAGATATATATATTGTGTTGTCATAGTGATCACAACCCTATGAAGGGGACAGATATATATATTGTGTTGTCATAGTGATCACATCCCTATGATGGGGACAGATATACATAATGTGTTGTCATAGTGATCACATCCCTATGATGGGGACAGATATACATAATGTGTTGTCATAGTGATCACAACCCTATGAAGGGGACAGATATACATAATGTGTTGTCATAGTGATCACAACCCTATGAAGGGGACAGATATACATACTGTGTTGTCATAGTGATCACAACCCTATGAAGGGGACAGATATACATAATGTGTTGTCATAGTGATCACATCCCTATGATGGGGACAGATATACATACTGTGTTGTCATAGTGATCACAACCCTATGAAGGGGACAGATATACATACTGTGTTGTCATAGTGATCACAACCCTATGAAGGGGACAGATATACATACTGTGTTGTCATAGTGATCACAACCCTATGAAGGGGACAGATATATATATTGTGTTGTCATAGTGATCACAACCCTATGAAGGGGACAGATATACATAATGTGTTGTCATAGTGATCACAACCCTATGAAGGGGACAGATATACATAATGTGTTGTCATAGTGATCACATCCCTATGATGGGGACAGATATACATAATGTGTTGTCATAGTGATCACAACCCTATGAAGGGGACAGATATACATAATGTGTTGTCATAGTGATCACAACCCTATGAAGGGGACAGATATACATACTGTGTTGTCATAGTGATCACAACCCTATGAAGGGGACAGATATACATACTGTGTTGTCATAGTGATCACAACCCTATGAAGGGGACAGATATACATAATGTGTTGTCATAGTGATCACAACCCTATGAAGGGGACAGATATACATAATGTGTTGTCATAGTGATCACAACCCTATGAAGGGGACAGATATACATACTGTGTTGTCATAGTGATCACATCCCTATGATGGGGACAGATATACATAATGTGTTGTCATAGTGATCACAACCCTATGAAGGGGACAGATATACATAATGTGTTGTCATAGTGATCACATCCCTATGAAGGGGACAGATATACATACTGTGTTGTCATAGTGATCACATCCCTATGAAGGGGGCAGATATACATACTGTGTTGTCATAGTGATCACAACCCTATGAAGGGGACAGATATACATACTGTGTTGTCATAGTGATCACAACCCTATGAAGGGGACAGATATACATACTGTGTTGTCATAGTGATCACATCCCTATGAAGGGGGCAGATATACATACTGTGTTGTCATAGTGATCACATCCCTATGATGGGGACAGATATATATAATGTGTTGTCATAGTGATCACATCCCTATGAAGGGGACAGATATACATAATGTGTTGTCATAGTGATCACAACCCTATGAAGGGGGCAGATATACATACTGTGTTGTCATAGTGATCACAACCCTATGAAGGGGACAGATATATATAATGTGTTGTCATAGTGATCACAACCCTATGATGGGGACATATATACATACTGTGTTGTCATAGTGATCACAACCCTATGAAGGGGACAGATATACATACTGTGTTGTCATAGTGATCACAACCCTATGAAGGGGACAGATATATATAATGTGTTGTCATAGTGATCACAACCCTATGAAGGGGACAGATATATATAATGTGTTGTCATAGTGATCACAACCCTATGATGGGGACATATATATATATAATGTGTTGTCATAGTGATCACATCCCTATGATGGGGACAGATATATATAATGTGTTGTCATAGTGATCACAACCCTATGAAGGGGACAGATATATATAATGTGTTGTCATAGTGATCACAACCCTATGAAGGGGACAGATATACATACTGTGTTGTCATAGTGATCACAACCCTATGAAGGGGACAGATATACATAATGTGCTGTCATAGTGATCACAACCCTATGAAGGGGACAGATATACATAATGTGTTGTCATAGTGATCACATCCCTATGAAGGGGACAGATATACATACTGTGTTGTCATAGTGATCACAACCCTATGAAGGGGACAGATATACATAATGTGTTGTCATAGTGATCACAACCCTATGAAGGGGACAGATATACATAATGTGTTGTCATAGTGATCACAACCCTATGATGGGGACATATATATATATAATGTGTTGTCATAGTGATCACATCCCTATGAAGGGGACAGATATACACTTTTGCAAACTTCAGATGTGCATTAATGTTTTTTTTTGGACAGCAGTGTCTTCTTCCGTGGTGTCCTCCCATGAACACCATTCTTGTTTAGTGTTTTACGTATCGTAGACTCGTCAACAGAGATGTTAGCATTTTCCAGAGATTTCTGTAAGTCTTTAGCTGACACTGTAGGATTCTTCTTAACCTCATTGAGCGTTATGCGCTGTGCTCTTGCAGTCATCTTTGCAGGACGGCCACTCCTAGGGAGAGTAGCAACAGTGCTGATCTTTCTCCACTTATAGAAAATTTGTCTTACCGTCATGGACTGATGAACATCAAGGCTTTTAGAGATACTTTTGTAACCCTTTCCAACTTTATGCTATGTCAACAACTCTTAATCTTAGGTCTGAGATCTGAGATCTCTTTTGTTCGAGGCATGGTTCACATCAGGCAAGGCTTCTTGTGAATAGAAAACTCAAACTTTGCGAGTGTTTTTTTATCGGGCAGGGCAGCTCTAACCAACATCTCCAATCTCGTCTCATTGATTGGACTCCAGGTTAGCTGACTCCTGACTCCAATTAGCTTTTAGAGAAGTCATTAGCCTTGGGGGTTCACATACTTTCTCCAACCTACACTGTGAATGTTTAAATGATGTATTCAATATAGACAAGAAAAATACAATAATTTGTGTGTTTTTAGTTTAAGCACACACTGTTTGTCTAATGCTCTGACTTAGATAAAGATCAGATCAAATTTGAATAACAATTTAAGCAGAAATCCAGGTAATTCCAAAGGGTTCACATTATTTTTCTTGAAACTGTACAAACAGCGCCCACCTGGCACTCAAGACAGCATACGCTGAAATTATTCAACAGATTTCTGATTCTATTTGAACCCAGGTCTGGTTTTAGCAGGCCTAAATTGTAATGATCCTTTATGAAAGACAACACTGTAAATACAGCAGCCCTGATCCTTTAGGTGACCGGTTTACCAGGTCTGAGGTCATGCCCAAGGCAGACCCTAACCCCAACCACAACAGAAGGCTCCTATCTCAGGGTTTAATACCTACAGCCTACTACTAAAGGGCTTTAGCACATAAAAGGTTAAGCTGAGGCCATAGATCTATATCTCCTTACTGAGAGAATAGAGATGCTCACAGATGATCCAGATTTAGACTTTCTCTGTTTTTTTTTAAACAGATGACAAAGACAATAGCTGTTTGTTCCTGAGGTGGGGCTGGTGCTGCGACAACACAGTGACGTAACAGTCACTCACAAAGACAGTAATGACAGTTAAATACAGATGCGTGGCATGGGTTGACAAGTTCACATAATAATGAGCTAGCCTAAACCCCTGAGTTCAACCTGGTCTCAGAGCAGTTTGTATTATTCTCTGCGTAAATTCAAAACAGACCATTTAGTATGAAATGTTATGTTTCGTACGGTATGTATTAATTTGTGGATGTCCATCACCCATTGCATATGATATGTTACGAAATACAATTCGTAATAATTGTTACAAATTTACTAAATGTACAATATGTCACAAATTTGCCAGATGTATGATATCTTCTGAATTCTATGTAGCTATGTGGCTAACGTTAGCTAACTGGCTAACTTTAGCTAGGCTAGGTTTTAGGGTTAGGGGTTAGGGTTAGGGTTAAGGTTAGGGTTAAGTTTAAAAGTTATGTTAAAGGGTTAAGGTTAGGGTTACGGGAAGGGTTAGCTTAAAGGGTTTAAGGTTAAGGTTAGGGGAAGGGTTAGCTAACATGCTAAGTAGCTAAAAGTAGTAAGTAGTTGAAAAGTTGCTAATAGGCTAAAGTTATCCATGATGAGATTTGAACTCACAACCTTTGGATTGCTACACGTTCACGTTATACGTCCACGCATTCACACCAAACCACCTACCCTGACGTTCATTTCTGCCTTAAGTAACCATCTGTATTATGTAACCAAACGTAACAGATCATACTAATATCATTATTCCGGATATACATTTACTATGTTACGTCTAGTGTATGAGACCAGGCTTCTGGGTTAGCTAAAATTAGATACACTGTACTGCACAGTGTAGAAAACAACAATTTATTGAAATGTTGCTGTTCTTGTGAAAAATATATATCTCTAAAAGAGACAAAGACAATTTAAATGAATCTGTAGATATGTTTCCCCCTCCCTTATGAATGTTTCCTAATCCTTGTTGTCCAGTATTTATGCTGCAGTAGTTTATGTGTCGGGGGGCTAGAGTCAGTCTGTTATATCTGGAGTACTTCTCCTGTCTTATCCGGTGTCCTGTGTGAATTTAGGTATGCTCTCTCTAATTCTCTCTTTCTCTCTCTCGGAGGACCTGAGCCCTAGGACCATGCCTCAGGACTACCTGGCATGATGACTCCTTGCTGTCCCCAGTCCACCTGGCTGTGCTGCTGCTCCAGTTTCAACTGTTCTGCCTGCGGCTATGGAACCCTGACCTGTTCACCGGACGTGCTACCTGTCCCAGACCTGCTGTTTTCAACTCTCTAGAGACAGCAGGAGCGGTAGAGATACTCTTAATGATCGGCTATGAAAAGACAACTGACATTTACTCCTGAGGTGCTGACCTGTTGCACCCTCTACAACCACTGTGATTATTATTATTTGACCATGCTGGTCATTTATGAACATTTGAACATCTTGGCCATGTTCTGTTATAATCGCCACCCGGCACAGCCAGAAAAGGACTGGCCACCCCTCATAGCCTGGTTCCTCTCTAGGTTTCTTCCTAGGTTTTGGCCTTTCTATGGAGTTTTTCCTAGCCACCGTGCTTCTACACCTGCATTGCTTGCTGTTTGGGGTTTTAGGCTGGGTTTCTGTACAGCACTTTGAGATATCAGCTGATGTAAGAAGGGAGATATAAATACATTTGATTTGATTTGTTTGTCTTCATCTTTGGGTCATATAAACAGTTACTGTTGGACTGCAAGAGCAACCAAATACACTCACAATGAATACCATCAAATCTCATAACACATTAACATTATAAAACTCTCCATTACAATAAAATCCCTCTGCGTTCCCATCTCAGCCTCCACCAAACCAACCAGCCTTGTTTTAAAACACAGTGTTGATGATAGCTAGCCATCAATCTCCACTAAACAGCTTTCCCTTGAAAAAAGGGAGTTGTTTTCTCCCACTCAAGCGGCTAGCTAGCTATTGCGTGCCGTGTTGCTTCTGTTGTGTGTGTGTGTGTGTGTGTGTGTGTGTGTGTGTGTGTGTGTGTGTGTGTGTGTGTGTGTGTGTGTGTGTGTGTGTGTGTGTGTGTGTGTGTGTGTGTGTGTGTGTGTGTGTGTGTGTGTGTGTGTGTGTGTGTGTGTGTGTGTGTGTGTGTGTGTGTGTGTGTGTGTGTGCATGCTGTGCCCGTGGGGGTCATGTAGTATGTCAAATGTGTTTATACAGCGATAAAATGATGTACTGTCAGATGTCTCTCTGTAGTGAGTCAATATTTGACCAGTGGGGGACAAGACGACTAGACCAGCTGGTAGTCAGGCAGGATGCCATTAAGCCTGAAGGTATCATAGCACCTTACTTCCTCCCGCTGTAAGACCTGCATGACTTAGTCTCACAGCAAGGTGTGTGTGTGTGTGTGTGTGTGTGTGTGTGGGGGGGGGGGGGGGGGGGTCAAAGTGTGACACCCTATTCCCTTTAACACCCTATTCACTATGACACCCTATTCACTATGACACGCTATTCACAATAACACCCTATTCACCATGACACCCTATTCACTATAACACCCTATTCACTATGACACCCTATTCACTATAACACCCTATTCACTATGACACCCTATTCACTATGACATCCTATTCACTATAACACCCTATTCACTATGATACGCTATTCACAATAACACCCTATTCACTATGACACCCTATTCACTATAACACCCTATTCACTATAACACCCTATTCACTATAACACCCGATTTACTATAACACCCTATTCACTATAACACCCTATTCACTATAACACCCTATTCACTATAACACCCTATTCACTATAACACCCTATTCACAATAACACCCTATTCACTATAACACCCTATTCACTATGACACCCTATTCACTATAACACCCTATTCACCATAACACCCTATTCACTATGACACCCTATTCACCATAACACCCTATTCACTATGACACCCTATTCACTATAACACCCGATTTACTATAACACCCTATTCACTATAACACCCTATTCACTATAACACCCTATTCACTATAACACCCTATTCACTATAACACCCTATTCACTATGACACCCTATTCACTATAACACCCTATTCACTATAACACCCTATTCACTATAACACCTTGTCACTCTACACTGAGACAAACAGGTGTAACTTTTGATTTGTACGAGGTATGTTTGTTCTGTAGCAGAGAAGTAGATCAGTATGTTTTAAGTCTTTGTCTAAAGTCATGCAAAAGTAATAAAAATGTCAGTTGTTTGGAAAAAATTTGGGGAAAAAACATGTCCATGTTTCTACGACAGATTTGAATAGCAGAAAAGTAGACGAAGACAAACTTTTGGTCTAACTTGTTGGGAAAGTGGTCAAAATAGCTGATTTGTGTCAAAAGTAGCATTATTGCATTTACAGTGAATGGAATGTTGGAAGTGATTATGTCTCGATGCGACCTTTAGAATGTCGAGGAAATCCCGTGAAAGTGGACGACGATGGACCCCCAAAAAAATGACAAAAATCTTAATAATTTAAAAAGTATACAGTAAAATATATCAAAACACACTGGTCTTGACCGCTTTGCACGTTTGTCACGCCCTGACCTTAGTTTTCTATGTTTTATGTATTATTTTGGTCAGGTCAGGGGGTATGACGAGGGTGGGTATGCTTGTTTGTCCTGTCTAGGGGTTTTTGTATGTCTAGTGGTGTTTGTTAGTCTAGGTTTATTATAGGTCTATGGTGGCCTGAATTGGTTCCCAATCAGAGACAGCTGTTTATCGTTGTCTCTGATTGGGGATCCTATTTAGGTTGTCATTTTCCGTTTTGGTTTTGTGGCTTATTGTCTATGTGTAGTTGCATGTCAGCACTCAGTTTTATTAGCTTCACGTTCGTTTTTGTTAGTTTGTTTAAGTGTTCTTCGTCAATTAAAGAAGAATGTATTCCTATCACGCTGCGCCTTGGGTCTCCTCCGTACGACGAACGTGACAACGTTTTGGAATTTGAAGGACGTTTCTAGCTTAAACGGTGTAAGAGGAGTAGTAATTAAAAATAACAATGAGAATAAGTATGTTGAAGATTTAAAGTGGGGACTGTTGTTTCGCAAGCCCCACTAATAATAATACGTAATTGAAGTATGACGAATAACAGTAGTGTGTTACTTCGCAAGCACACAAAATATATACTCCCGAGCGGCGCAGCGGTCTAAGACACTGCATCTCAGTGCTAGAGGCGTCACTACAGACCCTGGTTCCAATGCAGGCTGTATCACAACCGGCCGTGATTGGGAGTCCCATAGGGCGGCGCACAATTTGCCCCAGCGTCGTCCGGTTTAGGCCGTCATTGTAAATAACAATTAGTTGTTAACTGACTTGCTTAGTTAAAAAAAAAATATATATATATATATAGGTTATTAACAGTGGCTTAAAGACATCTCACTTCTCAACCCATGGATTTACAACTGAGTAGATGATCTAATGTCCAGTGATTTACCGTTTCTTATAATTATTCTAGAAATATGAAAGAGGTACAATATTGCCAATGTGAACGGTATGATGCAACGTGCACTCACGCACCTCAACCCGAAGATGGGAGATGCCACAATGCTCCGATGCCCAATAACAGTGTGAGGAAATTGAGAGGAAACTCTCCCGTTACTGTGTGTGGTTGGTATTCACAGGGCCGTGTGGCAGGTAGTAGATGGCGATGACAAATATAGTGTATTTTTCTGCCTGACAACACTAACCAGCTCATATCGACAAGTGACAAAAAAAAATAAAAAATCTTGCAGCCGGAGAGTGGGGTGTGCATTCACACATGCACATGCAGACATGCACCAATACACACACACACACACACACACACACACACACACACACACACACACACACACACACACACACACACACACACACACACACACACACACACACACACACACACACACACACACACACACACACACACACACACACACACACACACACACAGCTTTCCAACCATGTCATCTAGGGCACACTGGGGTCACTTTATTATAAAATGTAAAAATCCAGTCAGTTTTATTTAATCAGCTGAAAAGGCAAAGCGTTTCCACATCATTAATCAAGTGCTCTCTCTCCCAGGGGTTTCTGTCTGTTCCATGCACTGCTCACGCTCGCACACACACACACACACACACACACACACACACACACACACGCACACACACACACACAGACACACTGCTCCACACACACCGATGTACCAGTCATTAGGAAGAAATAACAATAGGAGAAAGGAATGGTCTCACATAGAGAGCCCTTGGTTTCTTAGACAGAGACAACCACTCTATGATGTTAATGAGGGGAACCAGAACACAACATTTAAACAACCTGCACTAAACCTCTACGCAACATGTAAACAACATGTAAATAACCTGTACTAAACCTGTAAACAACCTGTACTAAACCTGTAAACAACATGTAAACAACCTGTAAACAACATGTAAACAACATGTACTAAACCTCTACACAACATTTAAACAACCTGTGCTAAACCTCTACTAAACCTGTAAACAACATGTAAACAACCTGCACTAAACCTCTACTAAACCTGTAAACAACATGTAAACAACCTGTACACAACATGTAAACAACATGTAAACAACCTGTAAACAACCTGTAAACAACATGTAAACACCCTGTACACAACACGTAAACACCCTGTACTAAACCTGTACACAACATTTAAACAATCTGTACACAACATTTAAACAACCTGTACACAACATTTAAACAACCTGTCCTAAACATGTACACAACATGTAAACAACCTCTACACAGCATGTAAACAACCTCTACACAACATGTAAACAACATGTAAACAACCTGTACACAACATGTAAACAACATGTACACAACCTGTACACAACATGTAAACAACCTGTACACAACATGTAAACAACATGTACACAACCTGTACACAACATGTAAACAACCTGTACACAACATGTAAACAACATGTACACAACCTGTACACAACATGTAAACAACCTGTACACAACCTGTACACAACATGTAAATAACCTGTAAACAACATGTAAACAACCTGTACACAACATGTAAACAACACGCGCAGGCTCTTCATGGAGGTGTGTGTATATTGCTGTTCCCAGAGGGGTTTGTTGTTGTGTCGTACAGGTTCTTTAAGGAAGTAGATGTCCTTCCTGTAATGGACAAGGTGTGTTGTACAGTATACTGATGTTGTTGATATGTGTACTATTCTTCCTGGCATAATGGACACATAGGTTTAGGCAAGTGTCACTGTTTCGGGGATAAGAAATACATTATTTCCTGTTATTTATGTCCACTGTGATACTAATAATAAGTGTGAAGTACTACAAATCTAGCTCTTGATGTATTTTAGATTTGACACATTTTTTGACTTGATTGATTTACAAATCGGATTGTTTAACGCTTACGGCTACTCTGTGTACATGTCTGCATATAAAATCAGTACACGTTCAGTTTTTTAAAGTCTTACTTTTCTGTCGAGTTGATACCACTACACTGCTATAACAGTGTTATTACAATACAACGATAACTTAAGCCAAAGTAATAGCACTTATGTACTGACGCTGGATGTACATGCAACATACAGTAACATATTATATGGAAAATAGCAGCACTTCCCTGTAGGCTACCATCTCAATCTTGTTGGATTGTGAAGTGCAGTGTAATTATAGAGAATAGCCAGGGCCAGCTCTAGACTAATAACAGGGGTTGTTCATACAAGGATCCTACACCAAGACAAGGGGTTTCTTGCGTCCCAAACGGCACCCTATTGCCTTTAGAGCGCACTACTTTTGACCGGTGACCTTTAGGACTCTGATCGAACGTAGAGCGCTACATAGGGAATACGGTGCCGTTTGGGACGAACTCGCTATTCTGCTCACAGCAGTCCCTCGCCACTGGAACTGCTCTGATCACAGCTATTATATAGGAGAAGAGAGAGACGGAGGAGAGACGGAGGAGAGACGGAGGAGAGAGAGAGGTGGCTGTGCACAGCTCTGGCAGGGTAGAGTCATATATGGTGGTTTGTTCTCTACCCGTTAAATCAGTGGGACAATTTTAACACCAACATTGTGTTTTACAGGAGCTTCAATCCAGATAGATACCTTGGGAAGTAATCTAAATGTTTTTTTGTGGGGTTTTTCTTAGTAAAATGATATCCAATATACTTTATGTACAGTATATGCTTGAGCCACTTGTCAATCAACGTAGCCATGAACAAGTTTGATTCAATTCACATTCATGAGTACATATACAAGGCATTGTTCATGCGTCACTAAAATATGAATACCCTAGGTGGTTGGCAGACACGGGGCTGAGATCAGGAAGACACAACATTTACAACAGTGGTACTTGTTATATTGTCTACCACTACACTAACCACAGTCCAGGTACTAGTTATACTGCCTACCACTACACTAACCACAGTCCAGGTACTAGTTATATTGTCTACCACTACACTGACCACAGTCCAGGTACTAGTTATACTGTCTACCACTCCACTGACCACAGTCCAGGTACTAGTTATACTGTCTACCACTCCACTGACCACAGTCCAGGTACTAGTTATACTGTCTACCACTCCACTGACCACAGTCCAGGTACTAGTTATACTGTCTACCACTCCACTGACCACAGTCCAGGTACTAGTTATACTGTCTACCACTCCACTAACCACAGTCCAGGTACTAGTTATACTGTCTACCACTACTCTCCACTGACCACAGTCCAGGTACTAGTTATATTGTCTACCACTCCACTGACCACAGTCCAGGTACTAGTTATATTGTCTACCACTACACTGACCACAGTCCAGGTACTAGTTATATTGTCTACCACTACACTGACCACAGTCCAGGTACTAGTTATATTGTCTACCACTACACTGACCACAGTCCAGGTACTAGTTATATTGTCTACCACTACACTGACCACAGTCCAGGTACTAGTTATATTGTCTACCACTACACTGACCACAGTCCAGGTACTAGTTATATTGTCTACCACTACACTGACCACAGTCCAGGTACTAGTTATATTGTCTACCACCCCACTGACCACAGTCCAGGTACTAGTTATACTGCCTACCACTCCACTGACCACAGTCCAGGTACTAGTTATATTGTCTACCACTACACTGACCACAGTCCAGGTACTAGTTATATTGTCTACCACCCCACTGACCACAGTCCAGGTACTAGTTATATTGTCTACCACTACACTAACCACAGTCCAGGTACTAGTTATATTGTCTACCACTACACTGACCACAGTCCAGGTACTAGTTATATTGTCTACCACTACACTGACCACAGTCCAGGTACTAGTTATATTGTCTACCACTACACTAACCACAGTCCAGGTACTAGTTATATTGTCTACCACTACACTAACCACAGTCCAGGTACTAGTTATATTGTCTACCACTACACTAACCACAGTCCAGGTACTAGTTATATTGTCTACCACTACACTAACCACAGTCCAGGTACTAGTTATATTGTCTACCACTACACTAACCACAGTCCAGGTACTAGTTATATTGTCTACCACTACACTGACCACAGTCCAGGTACTAGTTATATTGTCTACCACTACACTAACCACAGTCCAGGTACTAGTTATATTGTCTACCACTACACTAACCACAGTCCAGGTACTAGTTATATTGTCTACCACTCCACTAACCACAGTCCAGGTACTAGTTATATTGTCTACCACTACTCTCCACTGACCACAGTCCAGGTACTAGTTATATTGTCTACCACTACACTGACCACAGTCCAGGTACTAGTTATATTGTCTACCACTACACTGACCACAGTCCAGGTTCTAGTTATATTGTCTACCACTACACTGACCACAGTCCAGGTACTAGTTATATTGTCTACCACTACACTGACCACAGTCCAGGTACTAGTTATATTGTCTACCACTACACTAACCACAGTCCAGGTTCTAGTTATATTGTCTACCACTCACTACCACAGTCCAGGTACTAGTTATATGCTACCACTACACTACCACAGTCCAGGTACTAGTTATATTGTCTACCACTACACTAACTACAGTCCAGGTACTAGTTATACTGTCTACCACTACACTAACCACAGTCCAGGTACTAGTTATATTGTCTACCACTACACTAACCACAGTCCAGGTACTAGTTATATTGTCTACCACCCCACTGACCACAGTCCAGGTACTAGTTATACTGCCTACCACTACACTAACCACAGTCCAGGTACTAGTTATACTGCCTACCACTACACTAACCACAGTCCAGGTACTAGTTATATTGTCTACCACTCCACTGACCACAGTCCAGGTACTAGTTATACTGTCTACCACTCCACTGACCACAGTCCAGGTACTAGTTATATTGTCTACCACTACACTAACCACAGTCCAGGTACTAGTTATATTGTCTACCACTACACTGACCACAGTCCAGGTACTAGTTATATTGTCTACCACTACACTGACCACAGTCCAGGTACTAGTTATATTGTCTACCACTCCACTGACCACAGTCCAGGTACTAGTTATATTGTCTACCACTACACTGACCACAGTCCAGGTACTAGTTATATTGTCTACCACTACACTGACCACAGTCCAGGTACTAGTTATATTGTCTACCACTACACTAACCACAGTCCAGGTACTAGTTATATTGTCTACCACTACACTGACCACAGTCCAGGTACTAGTTATATTGTCTACCACTACACTGACCACAGTCCAGGTACTAGTTATATTGTCTACCACTACACTAACCACAGTCCAGGTACTAGTTATATTGTCTACCCACCTGCCACAGCCGGTCGAAGCCCCTACACCCCGTCCAGGTACTAGTTATATTGTCTACCACTACACTGACCACAGTCCAGGTACTAGTTATACTGTCTACCACTACACTGACCACAGTCCAGGTACTAGTTATATTGTCTACCACTCCACTGACCACAGTCCAGGTACTAGTTATATTGTCTACCACTACACTGACCACAGTCCAGGTACTAGTTATATTGTCTACCACTACACTGACCACAGTCCAGGTACTAGTTATATTGTCTACCACTCCACTGACCACAGTCCAGGTACTAGTTATATTGTCTACCACTACTCTCCACTGACCACAGTCCAGGTACTAGTTATACTGTCTACCACTCCACTGACCACAGTCCAGGTACTAGTTATATTGTCTTTCCTACACGTCTACACATTGTATTGTATCAGAACGTTCTACTCCAGTTCTAGATAGGTCCTGGTACATCCACATGTGTAGATCAGATACAGATGTGTCCATCTCTTTGTTTCGCCACCATGGCAACCAAAATAATATTCCAGCCCGTTGTTTAATATCCCCGAAACAACAGAAGTCTGACCCTAAATGAAGAAAAACCTACACGTTCAAAAAGTATTTTAGCCAAGAGACCGAGCTGAATGCAAGTGGCCAACTTCAGGCATCAAAGGAAGGAACTTAGTTTCGGATGCGGCTAGCAGAAGCCGCTAGCTAGCTAGTTGGCAGTTGTGCAAGCAGGTAGTGAGGCTAGTGCTGCTAGCTGACAGGTAGTGAGGCTAGTGTTGCTAGCTGACAGGTAGTGAGGCTAGTGCTGCTAGCTGACAGGTAGTGAGGCTAGTGCTGCTAGCTGACAGGTAGTTAGGCTAGTGCTGCTAGCTGACAGGTAGTGAGGCTAGTGCTGCTAGCTGACAGGTAGTGAGGATAGTGTTGCTAGCTGACAGGTGGTGAGGATAGTGTTGCTAGCTGACAGGTAGTGAGGCTAGTGCTGCTAGCTGACAGGTAGTGAGGCTAGTGCTGCTAGCTTACAGGTAGTTAGGCTAGTGTTGCTAGCTGACAGGTAGTTAGGCTAGTGAGGATAGTGCTGCTATCTGACAGAAATAGGAATGCACTAATGCCTGTCAGGGGTTAGGGCTGCAGGGCTCTTGTCTGCCCCGATTCAGCTATACATCAGTCAGTGGAAGCTCCTCAGAGGAGGAAGGGGAGGACCATCCTCCTCAGTGAATTTCATAAAAATGTAAATAGTGAAACATTAAAAAAGCTATCATTTTCAGATAAAACTATACTAAATATCTTCACGTCACCAAATAATTGATTAAAAAATGCTTTTGCAATGAAGATCTACAGTAGCCTCAACAGCACCATGGTGTAGCCGGAGAACGGCTAGTTTCCATACATTGACTTCAATACAAAATCTAGGAGGCATGTGGTTCTCACCCCCTTTCCATATACTTACACAGGAATTATGACAACTTCCGGAGGATAACCTCCAACCTATCAGAGCTCTTGCAGCATGAACTGACATGTTGTCCACCCAATCAAAGAATCATAGAATGAATCTAGTACTGAAAGCATAAGCTACAGCTAGCTAGCACTGCAGGATATAAAATGTGGTGAGTAGTTGACTCAAAGAGAGAGAAAGACAATAGTTGAACAGTTTTGAACAAATACGTTCCTTCAAAAATGAAGGAGAAGCAAGAGAGAGAGAGCTAGCTATATTTCATATGATTTTTTTCTCACTTTCACTTATTTAGCTAGCTTACCTAGCTAGCTAGTTTAGCCTACTCAAACACCCGGCTCAAACAGAAAGCGATGCTATGTTAGCTAGCTGGCTATGGCTATGCAACACTGGAACTCTTCCAAGTCAAGGTAAGCTTTTGGTTTTATACATGTATTGCCACCGGTGCCCGCTGGTGTAACTGCTAAACTGCTTGCTGCTTGAGTGTAGCAGGTATACTAATGTGTTAGTTTTATTAGCTATGTTGACTATGATGTTAGAAAATATGGTGACAACGATGTAAGCTGTGTGTAGCAGTTGGCGGTTATGATATGAAGGTTTGGCTTGGAAAGGTTCATTCACCTGGTCACTAACAGCGGATGTGTTGTGCACTGAAGTCCACAAGCGAAGGAAAAAGGTGAGAGAAGAAGAGCACGTAGTTGCGAGAAGGAATTACAACGAGCAAAGTGATCATGCTGTTTGTATGTGGCTGCTATGAAAGTGAATTGTGTATGCGTGTTATCAGGGGTGTATTCATTCCAACAATTCTGTTGAAAAACATTTCTTAAACATAAGCAAACAGAACGAAACGGGGATAAACATCCCTGAATTTGTCCAATAGAAACTCTCGTTTGCAACTGTTGGACTAATGATTACATCCTAGATCAGCTAGGTGCAGGCAGGCGTGTGCAAGGCGGTATTGAATGTGTCGCTGTCTGTCAGATTGATTACAAAAAATGGTCTCGACCTGTGTGCACCTACGTTGTAAACTATCATTCATAGACTAGGTTGTAGCAACCTCATGATGAGTAAAAGGTATCACGTAGCAACCTAAACCTATTGATGTTTCATTGAGCTGGGTGAATGGAATATGAAAGACAGTAACCTAAACCTATTGATGTTACGTTGAGCTGTGTGAATGGAATATGAATGAGACAGTCATCCAATATGTTGTAATATAAAATAAGGCCCCTCCTAAACGGCACCGACTGCCACTGACATCAGTGTACCTTTAGGTTCAGAGTGGGGCCAGTGGCGGCGGCAGTAGCTGACAGAAATAAGATCGCACTCTTCCTTGGTCACTGAAGAGAACAAGGAGTCTAATAAATAGGTAGGTAGTGCAGAGAGCCATTATCCCTCAGCCAGTTAGCCAGTTAGCCAGCCAGCTAGCCAGCCAGTTAGCCAGCCAGTCAATCAGTCCGCAAGCCAGCCAGCCAGTCAATCAGTCCAGCCAGCCAGTCAGTCAGTCAGTCCGTCAGCCAGCCATCCAGCCAGAAGAGAGGGTAGCGGTGCAGTGACCTGGCATTTTAACAAATGGAGGGGAAATCTCCCTCCTTCCTTCCTTCCCTCCCTCCATACCTCCCTCCATCTCCCCTCCCTCCCTCCCTCCCTCCCTCCCTCCCTCCCTCCCTCCCTCCCTCCCTCCCTCCCTCCCTCCCTCCCTCCCTCCTTCCTTCCTTCCTTCCTTCCTTCCTTCCTTCCCTCCCTCCACAAAATTCTGTCTCCGCTCCGCTCCCTGCCTGGTGGAGAAGAAGAGTGAATCTCCAGGATGTGGCAGTGCTCTGAACCGTACCAAGCCCCGTCCCACCCAGATCCCAAATGACAGGGTGGGGGAGAGAGGGGAAGAGTGGGGAGAGACGAGGGCCTGCCGTGAAAAAGGGAAGGGTGTGTAAAATAAATTATGATTGCTGAGAATAAATAAGATGTCGTGTGGAGTAAAATATTACTGTCAAATTGACTTCTGCTGAGCCGTCAGAGTGACAGGTGTTTCGAGACGTCTCCTTCGTGAGGTTGTGGGGATTTTTCCCACATCCTCATAAAAGCTATTTTAAGCTTAGGGGTTAGGGTTAGGGTTACAATTAGGGTTAGAGTAAGGGGTTTGTGGTTAGGTTTAGGGATTGGGTTTGGGTTAGGGTTATGGTTAGGGTTAGTGTTATTGTTAAGGTTAAGGGTATAGTAAGGGTAAAGGTTAGGGTTAGGAGTTAGGGAAATACATTTTAGGTCCCCACGAGTATGTAAGAACAAAACACACGTGTGTGTGTGTGTGTGTGTGTGTGTGTGTGTGTGTGTGTGTGTGTGTGTGTGTGTGTGTGTGTGTGTGTGTGTGTGTGTGTGTGTGTGTGTGTGTGTGTGTGTGTGTGTGTGTGTGTGTGTGTGTGTGTTTCGGTGTCTCTGTAAATTCTCCACGGTTCTGTTTCTGCATATCTTTTTGTAGCTAAATGGCAAAACAGTTTTTTGAGGAATTTCTTCAATCCTGTACCCACAGAATAGAATGCTGTTGACTAAATATGTCTTCTCGCTTCGTAAACTCAATTGACCATATCCCCTCCTCCCTTCTCCAGACTATCTCTGTAGACCTTTTCCCATTCCTCACTGCGCTCTCCACACTCCTGGATTGCATCCTACCTGGCAGGCCGCTCCTACTAGGTGACATGGAGAGGATCTGTGTCTGCACCACATACTCTCACTACTGGTGTCCCCCAGGGGCTCAGTTCTAGGCCCTCTCCTCTTTTCTCTTGTTTACATGGCCCTACTTCATAACCTTCCATCTTATCTAACGTTGCTGTTGAAGTATAGACACCAGAGTTGCCAACCCGTTCACAGGATAGGTTAACTCTTGAGGTTCCTCGGGTCTCCAGAAAGCTGGGTAAATCTGCTTTCAGTTTTTACACTAGAACAGCCCGCTAGAGAATTGTGCCTGGCGTCCCTTTCAGCCTATCAGTACTCGCTAGAGAACGTTGCCTGGCTTCCCTTTCAGCCTATCAGTACTCGCTAGAGAACGTTGCCTGGCTTCCCTTTCAGCCTATCAGTACTCGCTAGAGAACATTGCCGGGCGTCCCTTTCCGCCTAACAGGAAACGCTCACGCTCAGGTCTGTTCAACGCTGGTCCGACCAATCTGATTACACGCTTCAAAATTGCTTCGATCAAGTGGACTGGGATATGTTCCGGATAGCATCGGGCAATAACATTGATGTATACCCTGATTTGGTGAGCGAGTTAATTAGCAAGTGCATCGGTGATGTGGTACCCACGGTGACTATTAAATCCTTCCCCAACCAGAAACTATGGATTGATGGCAGCATTCGTGCAAAACTAAAAGCACGAACCATTGCTTTTAATCATGGCAAGGCGACCGGAAACATGACTGAGTTCAAACAGTGTAGCTATTCCATCCGCAAGGCAATCAAGCAAGCTAAGCGTCAGTATAGAGACAAAGTAGAGTCAAAATTCAATGGCTCAGACACAAGAGGTATGTGGCAGGGTCTACAGTCAATCATGGACTACAAAAAGAAAACCAGCCCGGTCGCGGACACGATGTCTTGCTCCCAGACAAACTAAACAACTTCTTTGCTCGCTTTGAGGACAATACAGTGCCACTAACACAGCCCACTACCAAAACCTTCGGGCTCTCCTTCACCGCAGCCAACGTGAGTAAAACATTTAAACGTGTTAACACTCGCAAGGCTGCCGGCCCAGACGGCATCCCTAGCCGCGTCCTCAGAGCATGCGCAAACCAGCTGGCTGGTGTGTTTACGGACATATTCAATCAATCCCTATCCCAGTCTGCTAATCCCACATGATTCAAGAGGGCCACCGTTGTTCCTGTTCCCAAGAAAGCGAAAGTATCTGAGCTAAACGACTATTAGCACTCACTTCCATCATCATGAAGTGCTTTGAGAGACTAGTCAAGGATCATATCACCTCCACCCTACCTGACACCCTAGATCCACTCCAATTTGCTTACCACCCCAATAGGTCCACCTACGATGCAATCGCAACCACACTGCACACTGCACACTGCTCTAACCCATCTGGACAAGAGGAATACCTATGTAAGAATGCTGTTCATCGATTACAGCTCATTTAACACCATGGTACCCTCCAAAATCGTCATTAAGCTCGAGACCCTGGGTCTCGACCCTGCCCTTTGCAACTGGGTCCTGGACTTTCTGATGGGCCGCCCCCAGGTGGTGAGGGTAGGAAACAACATCTCCACCCCGCTGATCCTCAACACTGGGGCCCCACAAGGGTGTGTTCTCAGCCCTCTCCTGTACTCCCTGTTCACCCATTACTGCGTGGCCATGCACGCCTCCAACTCAATCATCAAGTTTGCAGACAACACTACAGTGGTAGGCTTGATTACCAACAACGACGAGGCGGCCTACAGGGAGGAGGTGAGGGCCCTCGGAGTGTGGTGTCAAGAAAATAACCTCACACTCGACGGGACAGTAGTGGAGAGGGTACAAAGTTTTAAGTTCCTCGGATTACACATCACGGACAAACTGAAATGGTCGACCCACACAGACAGCAACTGCTCCTCTTCAACCTCAGGAGGCTGAAGAAATTTGGTTTGTCACCAAAAAACACTCACAAACTTTTACAGATGCACAATCGAGAGCATCCTGTCGGGCTGTATCACCGCCTGGTACGGCAACTGCCCCGCCCACAACCGTAAGGCTCTCCAGAGGGTAGGGAGGTCTGCACAACGCATCACCGGGGGCAAACTACCTGCCCTCCATGACACCTACAGCACCCGATGTCACAGGAAGACTAAAAAGGACAACAACCACCCGAGCCACTGCCTATTCACCCTGCTATCATCCAGAAGGCGAGGTCAGTACAGGCGCATCAAAGCAGGGACCGAGAGACTGAAAAACAGCTTCTATCTCAAGGGCATCAGACTGTTGAACAGCCACCACTAACATCGAGTGGCTGCTGCCACCACTAACACTGAGTGGCTGCTGCCAACATACAGACCCAAATCTCTAGCCACTTTTATAATTAACATTTGGATGTAATAAATGTATCACTAGTCACTTAAACAATGCCACTTTAGATAATGTTTACATACCCTACATTACTCATCTCATATGTATATACTGTACTCTATACCATCTACTGCATCTTGCCTATGCCGTTTGGCCATCACTCATATATAATTTTTTCTGTACATATTCTTAATCATTCCTTTACACTTGTGTGTATAAGGCAGTTGTTGTGAATTTGTTAGATTACTTGTTAGATATTACTGCATGGTCGGAACTAGAAGCACAAGCATTTCGCTACACTCGCATTAACATCTGTGAACCATGTGTATGTGACCAATAAAATTTGATTTGCTGATTTGATTTGTTTTAGCATAAGCATCACATGCATATCAACCTGCATTTATATACTATCAAGCAAACGTGCTTGATATATACATGCTTGATAACTAGTGCATGAACTGTTGTAAAGGAGTAATTGCATGGAGAAATATTAATGGCAATATGTCAATAAAAAATAATTAACAACAATAGTTTAGATAGAGTCAAGGATATGTTGTTTACAGTCAAGGATATGTTGTTTAGAGTCAAGGATATGTTGTTTAGAGTCAAGGATATGTTGTTTAGAGTCAAGGATATGTTGCTTGGAGTCAAGGATATGTTGTTTAGAGTCAAGGAAATGTTGTTTAGAGTCAAGGATATGTTGTTTAGAGTCAAGGATATGTTGTTTAGAGTCAAGGATATGTTGTTTAGAGTCAAGGATATGTTGTTTAGAGTCAAGGATATGTTGTTTAGAGTCAAGGATATGTTGTTTAGAGTCAAGGATATGTTGTTTAGAGTCAAGGATATGTTCTTTGGAGTCAAGGATATGTTGTTTTTCAGAGTCAAGGATATGTTGTTTGGAGTCAAAGATATGTTGTTTAGAATCAAGGATATGTTGTTCTGAGTCAAGGATATGTTGTTTAGAATCAAGGATATGTTGTTTAGAGTCAAGGATATGTGGTTTTTCAGAGTCAAGGATATGTTGTTTACAGTCAATGATATGTTGTTTAGAGTCAAGGAAATGTTGTTTAGAGTCAATGATATGTTGTTTAGAGTCAAGGATATGTTGTTTAGAGTCAAGGATATGTTGTTTAGAGTCAAGGAAATGTTGTTTAGAGTCAAGGATATGTTGTTTAGAGTCAAGGAAATGTTGTTTAGAGTCAATGATATGTTGTTTAGAGTCAAGGAAATGTTGTTTAGAGTCAAGGATATGTTTTTCAGAGTCAAGGAAATGTTGTTTAGAGTCAAGGATATGTTATTTAGAGTCAAGGATATGTTGTTTAGAGTCAAGGATATGTTGTTTAGAGTCAAGGATATGTTGCTTGGAGTCAAGGAAATGTTGTTTAGAGTCAAGGATATGTTGTTTAGAGTCAAGGATATGTTGTTTAGAGTCAAGGATATGTTGTTTAGAGTCAAGGAAATGTTGTTTAGAGTCAAGGATATGTTGTTTAGAGTCAAGGATATGTTGTTTAGAGTCAAGGATATGTTGTTTGGAGTCAAGGATATGTTGTTTAGAGTCAAGGATATGTTGTTTAGAGTCAAGGATATGTTGTTTAGAGTCAAGGATATGTTGTTTAGAGTCAAGGATATGTTGTTTGGAGTCAAGGATATGTTGTTTAGAGTCAAGGATATGTTGTTTAGAGTCAAGGATATGTTGTTTAGAGTCAAGGATATGTTGTTTAGAGTCAAGGATATGTTGTTTAGAGTCAAGGATATGTTGTTTGGAGTCAAGGATATGTTGTTTAGAGTCAAGGATATGTTGTTTGGAGTCAAGGATATGTTGTTTAGAGTCAAGGATATGTTGTTTACAGTCAAGGATATGTTGTTTAGAGTGAAGGATATGTTGTTTAGAGTCAAGGATATGTTGTTTAGAGTCAAGGATATGTTGTTTAGAGTCAAGGATATGTTGTTTAGAGTCAAGGATATGTTGTTTAGAGTCAAGGATATGTTGTTTAGAGTCAAGGATATGTTGTTTAGAGTCAAGGAAATGTTGTTTAGAGTCAAGGATATGTTGTTTAGAGTCAAGGATATGTTGTTTAGAGTCAAGGATATGTTGTTTAGAGTCAAGGAAATGTTGTTTAGAGTCAAGGAAATGTTGTTTAGAGTCAAGGATATGTTGTTTAGAGTCAAGGATATGTTGTTTAGAGTCAAGGATATGTTGTTTAGAGTCAAGGAAATGTTGTTTAGAGTCAAGGATATGTTGCTTGGAGTCAAGGAAATGTTGTTTAGAGTCAAGGATATGTTGCTTGGAGTCAAGGAAATGTTGTTTAGAGTCAAGGATATGTTGTTTAGAGTCAAGGATATGTTGTTTAGAGTCAAGGAAATGTTGTTTAGAGTCAATGATATGTTGTTTAGAGTCAAGGATATGTTGTTTAGAGTCAAGGATATGTTGCTTGGAGTCAAGGATATGTTGTTTAGAGTCAAGGATATGTTGCTTGGAGTCAAGGATATGTTGTTTAGAGTCAAGGATATGTTGTTTACAGTCAAGGATATGTTGTTTAGAGTCAAGGATATGTTGTTTAGAGTCAAGGATATGTTGTTTAGAGTCAAGGATATGTTGTTTAGAGTCAAGGATATGTTGTTTAGAGTCAAGGATATGTTGTTTAGAGTCAAGGATATGTTGCTTGGAGTCAAGGATATGTTGTTTAGAGTCAAGGATATGTTGCTTGGAGTCAAGGATATGTTGCTTGGAGTCAAGGATATGTTGCTTGGAGTCAAAGAAATGTTGTTTAGAGTCAAGGAAATGTTGTTTAGAGTCAAGGATATGTTGTTTAGAGTCAAGGATATGTTGCTTGGAGTCAAGGATATGTTGTTTAGAGTCAAGGATATGTTGTTTAGAGTCAAGGATATGTTGTTTAGAGTCAAGGATATGTTGTTTAGAGTCAAGGAAATGTTGTTTAGAGTCAAGGATATGTTGTTTAGAGTCAAGGATATGTTGTTTAGAGTCAAGGATATGTTGTTTAGAGTCAAGGATATGTTGTTTGGAGTCAAGGAAATGTTGTTTAGAGTCAAGGATATGTTGTTTAGAGTCAAGGATATGTTGTTTAGAGTCAAGGAAATGTTGTTTAGAGTCAAGGATATGTTGTTTAGAGTCAAGGATATGTTGCTTGGAGTCAAGGATATGTTGCTTGGAGTCAAGGATATGTTGCTTGGAGTCAAGGATATGTTGTTTAGTCCCGTGTGGCTCAGTTGGTAGAGCATGGCGCTTGCAACGCCAGGGTTGTGGGTTCATTCCCCACGGGGGGACCAGGATGAATATGTATGAACTTTCCAATTTGTAAGTCGCTCTGGATAAGAGCGTCTGCTAAATGACTTAAATGTAAAATGTAAATGTAATGTTTAGAGTCAAGGATATGTTGTTTACAGTCAAGGATATGTTGTTTACAGTCAAGGATATGTTGTTTGGAGTCAAGGATATGTTGCTTGGAGTCAAGGATATGTTGTTTTTCAGAGTCAAGGATATGTTATTTGGAGTCAAAGATATGTTGTTTAGAATCAAGGATATGTTGTTTAGAGTCAAGGATATGTTGTTTAGAATCAAGGATATGTTGTTTAGAGTCAAGGATATGTTGTTTAGAGTCAAGGATATGTTGCTTGGAGTCAAGGATATGTTGTTTAGAGTCAAGGATATGTTGTTTACAGTCAAGGATATGTTGTTTACAGTCAAGGATATGTTGTTTGGAATCAAGGATATGTTGTTTAGAGTCAAGGATATGTTGTTTGGAGTCAAGGATATGTTGTTTACAGTCAAGGATATGTTGTTTAGAGTCAAGGATATGTTGTTTAGAGTCAAGGATATGTTGTTTAGAGTCAAGGATATGTTGTTTAGAGTCAAGGATATGTTGTTTACAGTCAAGGATATGTTGTTTACAGTCAAGGATATGTTGTTTGGAGTCAAGGATATGTTGTTTTTCAGAGTCAAGGATATGTTATTTGGAGTCAAAGATATGTTGTTTAGAATCAAGGATATTCTGCCCAGCGGCGCCTGAACTGCCCAACTGCCCAACGCCATCTGAACTGTCCGTCTGCCCAACGCCGTCTGAGCTGGCCGTCTGCCAAGCGCCATCGGAGCCATCCGTCTCCCCAGCGCCATCTGAGCCATCCGTCTCCCCAGCGCCATCTGAGCCATCCGTCTCCCCAGCGCCGTCTGAGCCATCCGTCTGTCCCGAGCCGTTAGAGCCGCCCGTCTGTCCCGAGCCGTCAGAGCCGTTCGTCAGTCAGGAGCCGCTAGAGCCATTCGTCAGTCAGGATCTGCCAGGGCCGCCAACCAGACAGGATCTGCCAGAGCCGCCAACCAGACAGGATCTGCAAGAGCCGCCAACCAGACAGGATCTGCCAGAGCCGCCAACCAGACAGGATCTGCCAGAGCCGCCAACCAGACAGGATCTGCCAGAGCCGCCAACCAGACAGGATCTGCCGGAGCCGTCAGTCAGCCATGAGCGTCCAGAGCCGTCAGCCAGTCATGAGCTGCCCTACAGTCATGAGCTGCCCTACAGTCATGAGCTGCCCTACAGTCATGAGCTGCCCTACAGTCATGAGCTGCCACTCAGTCAGGAGCTGCCACTCAGTCAGGAGCTGCCACTCAGTCAGGAGCTGCCACTCAGTCCGGAGCTGCCACTCAGTCCGGAGCTGCCACTCAGTCCGGAGCTGCCACTCAGTACGGAGCTGCCACTCAGTCCGGAGCTGCCACTCAGTCCGGAGCTGCCACTCAGTCCGGAGCTGCCATTAGTCCGGAGTTGCCTCTCTGTCCTGAGCTACCTCTCTGTCCTGAGCTACCTCTCTGTCCTGAGCTACCTCTCTGTCCTGAGCTACCTCTCTGTCCTGAGCTACCTCTCTGTCCTGAGCTACCTCTCTGTCCTGAGCTACCTCCAAAATCATGTGGGGGCCTTGGGGAGGATTCTTAGGCCAAGGTCGTGGGCGAGGGTCGCCACTCAAAGGACGCTAAGGAGGGGGACAAAGACAGTGGTGGAGTGGTGTCCTCGTCCACCGCCGGAGCCGCCACCGCGGACAGATGCCCACCCAGACCCATCCTCTTGAGTTGTAGGGGTGCGTTCGGAGTCCGCACCTCAGGAGGGGGGTACTGTAACATCCTGACCAGAGTTATTATGTGTTTTGCTTGTTTAGTGTTGGTCAGGACGTGAGCTGGGTGGGAATTCTATGTTGTGTGTCTAGTTTGTCTGTTTCTATGTCCAGCCTAATATGGTTCTCAATCAGAGGCAGATGGTAATCGTTGTCCCTGATTGAGAATCATATATAGGAGGCTTGTTTTGTGTTGGGATTTTGTGGGTGTTTGTTTCCTGTCTCTGTGTTTGTTCTGCACCAGATAGGACTGTCTCGGTTTTCACGGTTTGTTATTTTGTTTGTTGTTTGTAGTGTTCACTTGTCATCTTGATTAAACATGTTGAACACTAGCCGCGCTGCACTTTGGTCCTCTCCTTCACCTATGGAAGAAAGCCGTTACAGATATGTTGTTTAGAGTCAAGGATATGTGGTTTTTCAGAGTCAAGGATATGTTTACATTTAAGGATATGTTGTTTACAGTCAAGGATATGTTGTTTAGAGTCAAGGATATGTTGTTTAGAGTCAAGGATATGTTGTTTAGAGTCAAGGATATGTTGTTTAGAGTCAAGGATATGTTGTTTAGAGTCAAGGATATGTTGTTTAGAGTCAAGGATATGTTGTTTAGAGTCAAGGATATGTTGTTTAGAGTCAAGGATATGTTGTTTAGAGTCAAGGATATGTTGTTTAGAGTCAAGGGTATGTGGTTTTTCAGAGTCAAGGATATGTGGTTTTTCAGAGTCAAGGATATGTGGTTTTTCAGAGTCAAGGATATGTGGTTTTTCAGAGTCAAGGATATGTTGTTTAGAGTCAAGGATATGTTGTTTAGAGTCAAGGATATGTTGTTTAGAGTCAAGGATATGTTGTTTAGAGTCAAGGATATGTTGTTTAGAGTCAAGGATATGTTGTTTAGAGTCAAGGATATGTTGTTTAGAGTCAAGGATATGTTGTTTAGAGTCAAGGATTTGTTATTTGGAGTCAAAGATATGTTATTTAGAGTCAAAGATATGTTGTTTAGAGTCAAAGATATGTGGTTTTTCAGAGTCAAGGATATGTGGTTTTTCAGAGTCAAGGATATGTGGTTTTTCAGAGTCAAGGATATGTGGTTTTTCAGAGTCAAGGATATGTGGTTTTTCAGAGTCAAGGATATGTGGTTTTTCAGAGTCAAGGATATGTGGTTTTTCAGAGTCAAGGATATGTGGTTTTTCAGAGTCAAGGATATGTGGTTTTTCAGAGTCAAGGATATGTGGTTTTTCAGAGTCAAGGATATGTGGTTTTTCAGAGTCAAGGATATGTGGTTTTTCAGAGTCAAGGATATGTGGTTTTTCAGAGTCAAGGATATGTGGTTTTTCAGAGTCAAGGATATGTTGTTTAGAGTCAAGGATATGTTGTTTAGAGTCAAGGATATGTTGTTTAGAGTCAAGGATATGTTGTTTAGAGTCAAGGATATGTTGTTTAGAGTCAAGGATATGTTGTTTAGAGTCAAGGATATGTTGTTTAGAGTCAAGGATATGTTGTTTAGAGTCAAGGATATGTTGTTTAGAGTCAAGGATATGTTGTTTAGAGTCAAGGGTATGTGGTTTTTCAGAGTCAAGGATATGTGGTTTTTCAGAGTCAAGGATATGTGGTTTTTCAGAGTCAAGGATATGTGGTTTTTCAGAGTCAAGGATATGTGGTTTTTCAGAGTCAAGGATATGTTGTTTAGAGTCAAGGATATGTTGTTTAGAGTCAAGGATATGTTGTTTAGAGTCAAGGATATGTTGTTTAGAGTCAAGGATATGTTGTTTAGAGTCAAGGATATGTTGTTTAGAGTCAAGGATATGTTGTTTAGAGTCAAGGATTTGTTATTTGGAGTCAAAGATATGTTATTTAGAGTCAAAGATATGTTATTTAGAGTCAAGGATATGTGGTTTTTCAGAGTCAAGGATATGTGGTTTTTCAGAGTCAAGGATATGTGGTTTTTCAGAGTCAAGGATATGTGGTTTTTCAGAGTCAAGGATATGTGGTTTTTCAGAGTCAAGGATATGTGGTTTTTCAGAGTCAAGGATATGTGGTTTTTCAGAGTCAAGGATATGTGGTTTTTCAGAGTCAAGGATATGTGGTTTTTCAGAGTCAAGGATATGTGGTTTTTCAGAGTCAAGGATATGTGGTTTTTCAGAGTCAAGGATATGTGGTTTTTCAGAGTCAAGGATATGTTGTTTAGAGTCAAGGATATGTTGTTTAGAGTCAAGGATATGTTGTTTAGAGTCAAGGATATGTTGTTTAGAGTCAAGGATATGTTGTTTAGAGTCAAGGATATGTTGTTTAGAGTCAAGGATATGTTGTTTAGAGTCAAGGATATGTTGTTTAGAGTCAAAGATATGTGGTTTTTCAGAGTCAAGGATATGTGGTTTTTCAGAGTCAAGGATATGTTGTTTACAGTCAAGGATATGTTGTTTGGAGTCAAGGATATGTTGTTTGGAATCAAGGATATGTTGTTTACAGTCAAGGATATGTTGTTTGGAATCAAGGATATGTTGTTTAGAGTCAAGGATATGTTGTTTGGAGTCAAGGATATGTTGTTTGGAGTCAAGGATATGTTGTTTGGAGTCAAGGATATGTTGTTTGGAGTCAAGGATATGTTGTTTAGAGTCAAGGATATGTTGTTTAGAGTCAAGGATATGTTGTTTGGAGTCAAGGATATGTTGTTTAGAGTCAAGGATATGTTGTTTGGAGTCAAGGATATGTTGTTTGGAGTCAAGGATATGTTGTTTACAGTCAAGGATATGTTGTTTAGAGTCAAGGATATGTTGTTTGGAGTCAAGGATATGTTGTTTAGAGTCAAGGATATGTTGTTTAGAGTCAAGGATATGTTGTTTAGAGTCAAGGATATGTTGTTTAGAGTCAAGGATATGTTGTTTAGAGTCAAGGATATGTTGTTTAGAGTCAAGGATATGTTGTTTAGAGTCAAGGATATGTTGTTTGGAATCAAGGATATGTTGTTTGGAATCAAGGATATGTTGTTTGGAATCAAGGATATGTTGTTTGGAATCAAGGATAAGTTGTTTGGAGTCAAGGATAAGTTGTTTGGAATCAAGGATATGTTGTTTGGAGTCAAGGATATGTTGTTTGGAGTCAAGGATATGTTGTTTGGAGTCAAGGATATGTTGTTTGGAGTCAAGGATATGTTGTTTGGAGTCAAGGATATGTTGTTTGGAGTCAAGGATATGTTGTTTGGAGTCAAGGATATGTTGTTTAGAGTCAAGGATATGTTGTTTAGAGTCAAGGATATGTTGTTTAGAGTCAAGGATATGTTGTTTAGAGTCAAGGATATGTTGTTTAGAGTCAAGGATATGTTGTTTAGAGTCAAGGATATGTTGTTTGGAGTCAAGGATATGTTGTTTGGAGTCAAGGATATGTTGTTTGGAGTCAAGGATATGTTGTTTGGAGTCAAGGATATGTTGTTTGGAGTCAAGGATATGTTGTTTGGAGTCAAGGATATGTTGTTTGGAGTCAAGGATATGTTGTTTGGAGTCAAGGATATGTTGTTTGGAGTCAAGGATATGTTGTTTGGAGTCAAGGATATGTTGTTTGGAGTCAAGGATATGTTGTTTGGAGTCAAGGATATGTTGTTTGGAGTCAAGGATATGTTGTTTGGAGTCAAGGATATGTTGTTTGGAGTCAAGGATATGTGGTTTTAGAGTGAAGGATATGTGGTTTTTCGGAGTGAAGGATATGTGGTTTTTCGGAGTGAAGGATATGTGGTTTTTCGGAGTGAAGGATATGTGGTTTTTCGGAGTGAAGGATATGTGGTTTTTCGGAGTGAAGGATATGTGGTTTTTCGGAGTGAAGGATATGTGGTTTTTCGGAGTGAAGGATATGTGGTTTTTCGGAGTCAAGGATATGTGGTTTTTCGGAGTCAAGGATATGTGGTTTTTCGGAGTCAAGGATATGTGGTTTTTCGGAGTCAAGGATATGTGGTTTTTCAGAGTCAAGGATATGTGGTTTTTCAGAGTCAAGGATATGTGGTTTTTCAGAGTCAAGGATATGTGGTTTTTCAGAGTCAAGGATATGTGGTTTTTCAGAGTCAAGGATATGTGGTTTTTCAGAGTCAAGGATATGTGGTTTTTCAGAGTCAAGGATATGTGGTTTTTCAGAGTCAAGGATATGTGGTTTTTCAGAGTCAAGGATATGTTTTGTATAATTCTACAAAGTCCTTGGAAAAAAACATAGACCTATTTTAGTTTCCCTTACAATAAAAACATTACAGTCCATCTAATCAACTAGATCTGAGTTATAGTTTATTCAGAAAGTCCAGTTACAGCTTCATTTGACAAAGTAGAAATTAATAATATAATAGTAATATTAACAATATAATCAGCCAGGTCACAGGTCAAATTAGTTGCTGTATTCCTAAACAAAAGCACCAGTGCATGAACAATTCTAAAGGATTGTTTGCATAAAGAAATATTTGTATCAGACACTGTAATCTTCCCTTATACCTGTACCTTTCACATGAATCAATCTCATCTTCTCTTTATGCTTTGGGTCCACAGTCCGCACACAGCTTCGGGGCTTTGTGTGAGCAAGCCCCACAAACAAATCGGTTGCACTACACACAGTTTCCATGGGCCTTGTTTCGAAGTGCACCTGCCGCAGGTGTCGCATAATCTCTCTGAAGCATTTGAATTAATTTCTACCCAAACCGTGCCATGCCTCACAGACTCCTGTCTCTCCGTGCCATGCCTCACAGACTCCTGTCTCTCCGTGCCATCCCTGCCAGACTCCTGTCTCACCGTGCCATCCCTCCCCAGACTCCTGTTTCACCGTGCCATCCCTCCCAGACTCCTGTCTCACCACGCCATCCCTCCCAGACTCCTGTCTCACCACGCCATCCCTCCCAGACTCCTGTCTCACCGTGCCATCCCTCCCAGACTCCTGTCTCACCACGCCATCCCTCCCAGACTCCTGTCTCACCGTGCCATCCCTCCCCAGACTCCTGTCTCACCGTGCCATCCCTCCCAGACTTCTGTCTCACCGTGCCATCCCTCCCAGACTCCTGTCTCACCGTGCCATCCCTCCCAGACTCCTGTCTCACCGTGCCATCCCTCCCAGACTCCTGTCTCACCGTGCCATCCCTCCCAGACTTCTGTCTCACCGTCTCAGTTGGCTCTGTTCTGTTTTTTCTGCGGCGAGACTCAGGCAATCGGAGGGGGAGGTTCGAATTCAACATCAGAATCAGACGAAAACTCTTCATCGGCAAAGTCAATTACTCCAACTCATCTAAATTCTGTAGCATTTGCAATGCTGTCAGTGGGTCCGTTCGTTTAGTTGGGCTTGCCATTGTGAAACTACACACGTTGTATGTGGTACTCAGTGTCCGATTGGACTCTATGAGGGGAACCATTTCCCATCTTTCATAATAAAATTACTAGACCGCCCACAATACACAAATCTTCATCAGCGTTACACTAATGTTCTAAATGAAATGAAGTCAAATTGTATTGGTCACATACACATACTGTATTTAGTAGATGGTATTGGTCACATACACATATTTAGCAGATGTTATTGGTCACATACACATATTTAGCAGATGTTATTGCGGGTGTAGCGAAATGCTTGTGTTCCTAGCTCCAACAGTGCAGTAATATCTAACAATTCACAACAATACACACACATCTAAAAGTAAACATTATTAAAGTGACCAGTGTTCCATTATTAAAGTGACCAGTGTTCCATTATTAAAGTGACCAGTGTTCCATTATTAAAGTGACCAGTGTTCCATGTTCCGTTATTAAAGTGACCAGTGTTCCATTATTAAAGGGACCAGTGTTCCATTATTAAAGTGACCAGTGTTCCATTATTAAAGTGACCAGTGTTCCATTATTAAAGTGACCAGTGTTCTATTATTAAAGTGACCAGTGTTCCATTATTAAAGTGACCAGTGTTCCATTATTAAAGTGACCAGTGTTCCATTATTAAAGTGACCAGTGTTCTATTATTAAAGTGACCAGTGTTCCATTATTAAAGTGACCAGTGTTCCATTATTAAAGTGACCAGTGTTCCATTATTAAAGTGACCAGTGATTCAATATCTACGTACATACAGCAGCCTATAAGGTGCAGGGTTGAGTAAACGGGTGGTAGCCGGCTAGTGATGGCAATTTAACAGTCAGATGGCCTTGAGATAGAAGCTGTTTTTCAGTCTCTTGGTTCCAGCTTTGATGCACCTGTACTGACCTCACCTTCTGGATGATAGCGAGATGAACAGGCCGTGGCTCAGGTGGTTGATGTCCTTATCTTTCGGGCCTTCCTGTGACATCGGGTAGTGTAGTGTCCTGGAGGGCTGGCAGTTTTCCCCCAGTGATGACGTTGAGGGAGAGGCTATTTTCCTGCTACCACTTCGCCACATCCTCTTCACCCTGCAGTCAAATTATTTGCCGCTGATGAATAGGCATAACACAAACTCATCATTACACTACTGTCTTTGTAAATTAAAACAACCTCTTCACCCTAATCATTCAGTTAGGCCTAATTTAAATTCAATGCATGATTATCGCCCATTCAGCCATTTGTTATTCATTCAGTTAGGAGAGAGAGACTCATTAGCGCCTGGCTGGGAACCAACGTCCTACAGAATATGTCTTGGAGCCTGGCCGGGTACCAACGTTCTACAGAACATTGTCTTGGAGCCTGGCCGGGTACCAACGTCCTACAGAACATTGTCTTGGAGCCTGGCTGGGTACCAACGTCCTAGAGAACATTGTCTTGGAGTCTGGCTGGATACCAACGTCCTACAGAGCATTGTCTTGGAGCCTGGCTGGGTACCAACGTCCTACAGAACATTGTCTTGGAGCCTGGCTGGGTACCAACGTCTTACAGCACATTGTCTTGGAGCCTGGCTGGGTACCAACGTCCTACAGCACATTGTCTTGGAGCCTGGCTGGGTACCAACGTCCTACAGAACATTGTCTTGGAGCCTGGCTGGGTACCAACGTCCTACAGAACATTGTCTTGGAGCCTGGCTGGGTACCAACATCCTACAGAGCATTGTCTTGGAGCCTGGCTGGGTACCAACGTCCTACAGAACATTGTCTTGGAGCCTGGCTGGGTACCAACGTCCTACAGAACATTGTCTTGGAGCCTGGCTGGGTACCAACGTCCTACAGCACATTGTCTTGCAGACTGGCTAGGTACCAACGTCCTACAGAACATTGTCTTGGAGCCTGGCTGGGTACCAACATCCTACAGCACATTGTCTTGGAGCCTGGCTAGTTACCAACGTCCTACACCACATTGTCTTGGAGCCTGGCTGGGTACCAACGTCCTACAGCAGGAGCCTGGCTGGGTACCAACGTCCTACAGAACATTATCTTGGAACCTGGCTGGGTACCAATGTCCTACAGAACATTATCTTGGAACCTGGCTGGGTACCAACGTCCTACAGCACATTGTCTTGGAGTCTGGCTGGGTACCAACGTCCTACAGCACATTGTCTTGGAGCCTGGCTGGGTACCAACGTCCTACAGCACATTGTCTTGGAACCAGGCTGGGTACCAACGTCCTACAGCACATTGTCTTGGAGCCTGGCTGGGTACCAACGTCCTACAGCACATTGTCTTGGAGCCTGGCTGGGTACCAACATCTTACAGCACATTGTCTTGGAGCCTGGCTGGGTACCAACATCCTACAGCACATTGTCTTGGAGCCTGGCTTGGTACCAACGTCCTACAGCACATTGTCTTGGAGCCTGGCCGGGTACCAACGTCCTACAGAACATTGTCTTGGAGCCTGGCTGGGTACCAACATCCTACAGCACATTGTCTTGGAGCCTGGCTGGGTACCAACGTCCTACAGGACATTGTCTTGGTGGGTTAAGTTGGGAATAGGTGTGAAAAAGAAGGTTGTAAATCCTTTTCTGTTCAGGGAAGGAGCAGGACATAGCTATGTTTTTAGGCTGTTTTTTAAGTTACAAAATCAAACGTCAATGGCCGTCAGCCTATGGAGGGTCTAGTGTTAATGCACCAAATTGCTGGAACAAAATTAAAAATACATTTCGTCTTGATGTTCTGGTACGTTTAAAGGATTTATTTGTGGAGGAATGTAAGTGTTTGTTTGGGTGATTTATGGTGTTTTATTGGTGCTTACAATGACTGTGTTTTGCTGTCCTTTAATGTGTGTGTTTATAGCTGCTCGTCGATCATCTCATTCCCAAATCATGGGAATTAATATGGAGTTGGTCCCCACTTTGAGCTATAAAATCATCCACTCTTCTGGGAAGGCTTTCCACCCCCAATTAATCTAATTAACATAATAATACAATCCCCATCAAAATTAGTCAGTTTAAAGTAGATGTAACGTCTGGAGAGTGATGGGTGTGGACGCAGAGAGCAGAAGGTGGATGGGAAAAACGCTTTTAATGTCCTTTCGTCAAGTAACCAGTTACAAACACGGGTGAAGCCCAAAACACAGGTGCAACAAGCCCAAAACCATAGTTATTAAAAATACCGGACAGCGAAAACCCAAAAGAACACAAACACCACATACGTCAAAATAACAACAAGCCCGCACAAACACCAGCGGGCTAAGCAAACTTAAATAACACCCATCCCAAAACCCCAACAAGGAACAGGTGAAAACAATTAGACAGAAACAAACGAAAAGGAAAGAGGGATCGGTGGCAGCTAGTAGACCGACGACGACGACCGCCGAGCGCCACCCGAACAGGAAGGGGAGCCACCTTCGGTGGTATTCGTGACAGTAGAGATATCTGCTTGAAATAAATGGCAGAGCTACAGCGTTGTTCGTCAGACCGGGAGACATCACGAATAATCGGTTGTCTCGCAAAAATGTCTGTAGGATCTGAACGATTTGGCTTACTAACTTTGGTGCCTGGAGGTTAGAAAAACTAGACTCTCACGAACACGATGGTGTTCTCCGTTTTGCTCTACGACCCCCACAAGTGTCACAGGACTCGTCTGAAGGAAACACATATAAATGAATGGTAGCATGCAGATATATATAGATATTAAACATTAATTTGATGGCAACACATATAAATGAATGGAAGTATGGAGATATATATAGGATATTAAACCTTTTTAAGCCTTTTTTATCTCCTACAGTGGAGGCTCCTCCTCAGAAGAAGAGGAGGATCATCCTCCTCAGTGACTTCCATAAAAATAAAAGTGAAAGATTAAAAAAGCGTTAATTTTTTTGATAAAACTGTACTAAATACATTCACATCACCAAATAATTGATTAAAACACACTGTTTTGCAACGAAGGTCTACAGTAGCCTCAACAGCACTCTGTAGGGTAGCACCATGGTGTAGCCGTTTGTATGCGGCTGCTTTGAAAGTGAACTGTGTTTGCGTGTGATCAGAGGTGTATTCATTCGGCCAGATTCTGTTAAAAAGTCAACGGGGATAAACATAAATTTGTCCAATAGAAACTCTCGTTTGCAACTGTTGGACTAATGGTTAATTACACCCTAGATCAGTTAGATGCAGGCAAGAGTGCGCAAGTTTTTTTTAAATGTGTCGCTGTCTGTCACCTCGATTACAAAAAAATGACCTCGACCTGTGCAACTATGTTGTAAACGTTCATTCATAGGCTAGGTTGTAGCAACCTCATGATGGGTAAAGGCTATCATGTAGCAGCCTAAACCTATTGATGCAATTTTAAATGGCACTGACCACCACTGATCTCCTAGATATGGGACAGACACTTCAAAAATGTATTCCTTATGATAAGATTTTTTGACATTTACGAATGTGTTATTTAATGCTTGTCCGTGGGCTATAGTAGTCTGTTTATTTTTATACATACAAGGGTCCTACATTTAGAAATAAAAAAACGTAATAATTTTAATATGCTGACTAGAGCATTTCTCTCTTCTTCCTTCCTGTAATTTGTATTGGGTGGGTGCTATATTCTGAGACATGCACAGATTACATACAGTACAGCGGGGACGGAATCTGGATACATGAGGTGGAGAACCACTGTCATGCTGCTGTACATTGTCCCAAGATGCACCGAGATATTAATATATTGACTGAATATTACAGTGCTAGAAAGCATTTCGCATGTATCTGGTTGTTTTGTATTCATTGCCTCCTCCTTGCCTCCTCTTCTCTTCTTCATTTCCAGTGTTTCGCATTCAGTACCCCTTGTTTTTTGTTTTTTTCCTGAACAATACACAGAAATTATTGATTTGACACAGAGCGTTTGGTTGTCATTACACACAATAATAACCAACAATGAACTGTATGCTGACGTAGCATTACTCTGCTGACTTGGTTGTGAAAGTGGCCAAGTAACACAATAGCACAAGCAGTTAGATGCAACAATGTCATTTAGTTTTATCACAATCACAATGTGGAGTGGATATAGTGAAGTTGAAGGATATAGTGAAGGAAATAAAACAAGGATACAGTGAAGGAAATAAAAACAAGGATATAGTGAAGGAAATAAAACAAGGATACAGTGAAGGAAAGAAAACAAGGATATAGTGAAGGAAACAAAACAAGGATACAGTGAAGGAAAGAAAACAAGGATATAGTGAAGGAAAAAAAAACAAGGATATAGTGAAGGAAATAAAAACAAGGATATAGTGAAGGAAATAAAAACAAGGATATAGTGAAGGAAAGAAAACAAGGATATAGTAAAGGAAATAAAAACAAGGATATAGTGAAGGAAAGAAAACAAGGATATAGTGAAGGAAAGAAAACAAGGATACAGTGAAGGAAATAGAAACAAGGATATAGTAAAGGTAAGAAAACAAGGATATAGTAAAGGAAAGAAAACAAGGATATAGTGAAGGAAAGAAAACAAGGATATAGTGAAGGTCTTGCAGTGCATAGTGAAAGAAAGGATTGCTTTATCAGCACACAGTACCTACTCCTGTTCCAGTGTGCCTCACCTCATTCTTTCTCTTTCATTCTAACTTGTCCTATTCAGATTTCCACAAATTAAACCAGACTGCAGCCCTTGATTGTAAAATGAAGGCAAAGCGTTGGCCTCTGTCTCTCTCCCCTAATTTGATTCCTCATTTTCTCTCTCATTATGAGAATACAGCAGGTGGTAGGTGGAGAATATTGCAGTTTAATAAAGCTTCATTTCACAGCTACAATGCTGTCGCAAAGCCATGGCGTTGTGCCTATAGTTTATTTTAGTGTAACGTCTTAAGTGCTGACGTTATGCTTTAGGCTTTATGCTGGCGTTATGGCGCCGTTATACCGGCTTTATGCTGGCTTCCTCATGGGGAAAATTATTGTGTGAGCTAGGGCTACAGTGTGAAGATCATATTCAGAGTGGCTGGCTTTGTGCACAATCATAATTAACACATGCTCTCTATGGCCTGCCTGTATTCTACACGATCAAATCAAGTCAAATCAAATTGTATTAGTCACAGTATACAGCAAGTGTAGACCTTACAGTGAAATGCTTACTTACGAGCTCCTAACCAACAATGCATTTTCACAAAAATACAGATAAGAATAAGAGATCAAAGAAACAAGTAATTTAAGAGCAGCAGTATAATAACAATATATAGAGGGGGGTGCTGGTACAGAGTCCATGTGCGGGGGCACCGGTTAGATGAGGTAATATGTACATGTAGGTAGTGTAGTTATTAAAGTGACTATGCATAGATGACAACAGAGAGGGGCAGTAGTGTGGAGAGCGGGGGAAGGGGGGAAAATGCAAATATTCTGGGTAACCATTTGACAAGATGTTCAGGAGTCTTATGGCTTGGGGGTAGAAGCTGTTTAGAATCCTCTTGGATCTAGACTTGGCACTCCGGTACCGCTTGCCTTGTGGTAGCAGAGAGAACAGTCTATGACTAGGGTGGCTGGAGTCTTTGACAATTTGTAGGGCCTTCCTCTGACACCGCCTGGTATAGTGGTCCTGGATGGCAGGAAGCTTGGCCCCAGTGATGTACTGGGCCGTTCGCACTACCTTCTGTAGTGCCTTGCTGTCGGAGGCCGAGCAGTTGCCATACCAGGCAGTGATGGAACCAGTCAGTATGCTCTCAATGGTTCAGCTATAGAACCTTTTGAGGATCTGAGGACCCATGCCAAATATTTTCAGTCTCCTGAGGGGGAATAGGTTTTGTTGTGCCCTCTTCACGACTGTCTTGGTGTGTTTGGACCATTCTAGTTTGTTGGTGATGTGGACACCAAGGAACTTGAAGCTCTCAACCTGCTCCACTGCAGCCCCGTCGATGAGAATGGGGGTGTGCTCAGTCCTCTTTTTCCTGTAGTCCACAATCATCTACTTTGTCTTGATCAAGTTGAGGGAGAGGTTGTTGTCCTGGCACCACACGGCCAGGTCTCGGACCTCCTCCCTATAGGCTGTCTCGATGTTATCGGTGATCAGGCCTACCACTGTTGATACTGATACAGTAAATACTGTAACAGGGCCTGTATTCAACATAATACAGTATGTAGCAGGGCCTGTATTCAACATCATACAGTATGTAGCAGGGCCTGTATTCAACATCATACAGTATGTAGCAGGGCCTGTATTCAACATCATACAGTATGTAGCAGGGCCTGTATTCAACATCATACAGTATGTAGCAGGGCCTGTATTATACATTATACATTATGTAGCAGTGCATACCTGTGTTGTGTAACTTTGTGGGTTTAAAATGTATTTAATTGTCGTTTTTGTTCAATTATATTCATAAAATACTCTGTATTCAAAGTGGGAGAAAAATTCGACCATTTATTAAAAATTTATGATAAATAAAACACTAATATCTTGATTAGGTAATTATTCCCCCACTTGAGACAATACATGTGATAGATTTCAAGTCTTGCCGTAGATCTTCAAGCCTATTTAAGTAGGCCACTCAGGAGCATTCAATGTCATCTTGGTAAGCAACTCCAGTGTACAGTCGTGGCCAAAAGATATGAGAATGACACAAATATACATTTTCACGAAGTCTGCTGCCTCAGTGTCTTTAGATATTTTTGTCAGATGTTACTATATAATACTGAAGTATAATTACAAGCATTTCATAAGTGTCAAAGGCTTTTATTGACAATTACATGAAGTTGATGCAAAGAGTCAATATTTGCAGTGTTGACCCTTCTTTTTCAAGACCTCTGCAGTCCGCCCTGGCATGCTGTCAATTAACTTCTGGGCCACATCCTGACTGATGGCAGCCCATTCTTGCATAATCAATGCTTGGAGTTTGTCAGAATTTGTGGGTTTTTGTTTGTACACCCTCCTCTTGAGGATTGACCACAAGTTCTCAATGGGATTAAGGTCTGGGGAGTTTCCTGGCCATGGACCCAAAATATCGATGTTTTGTTCCCCGATCCACTTAGTTATCACTTTTGCCTTATGGCAAGGTGCTCCATCATGCTGGAAAAGACATTGTTCGTCACCAAACTGTTCCTGGATGGTTGGGAAAAGTTGCTCTCGGAGGATGTGTTGGTACCATTCTTTTTTCATGGCTGTGTTCTTCTTAGCTACAACAGAGCCTGGACTCCAACCCAGAATCTCTGGTGCCACACGGGAGGCCATAGGCAAGTCAGTTAAGAACAAATTCTTATTTTACAATGACAGCCTACCCTGGCCAAACCCTACCCTAACCCGGACGACGCTGGGCCAATTGTGTGACGCTCTATGGGACTCCCGATCACGACCAGTTGTGTTACAGCCCGGGATCGAACCAGGGTCTGTAGTGATGCCTCTGGCACTGAGATGCAATGCCTTAGACAGCTGCGCCAGTCGGGAGCCAATTATGGGGTATTGTGTGTAGATCAGTGACACACCAGCTCAATTTAATACATTTTAAATTCAGGCTGTAACACAACACAATGTGGAAGAAGTCAAAGGGTATGAATACTTTCTGAAGGCCACTGTACCTAACATCATAAGGACAGGATTCATAAAGCTTCGCAGAGTGGAGAGTGGTGCTTTTCTAGGATAAATGTAGCCTTTGAGATCATCACGAATAAGATTACATTGACAGAGGGGGACCCCGAAGTTTTCGTCACGTTCATTAATTTGTACATTGGCTTAACGTGGCTAATTTGTTCAAAAACAGCGTGCTATACAGTAATTAGTTAGCGTCAGAGAAACGGATCATTCTAGGCTGTTGTAGCCTACGCTGCATTAGAGTCAGAGAAACAGATCATTCTAGGCTGTTGTAGCCTACGCTGCATTGGAACTTCTTTTGATCTCACAGAGAGAACAAGTCTCTAATCATGTGTGGTTTGGGGTTGATATCCCCACCTATCTATCTGTCTGTCTGTCCTACCCTATCATTTCCCAGGTTAATCAGACTCTTCAGGCTTCTGGCTGTAAGGACTCTTGAACCTCTCGGTATATTCAGAGCATCCCATCCATCTACTGCTGATTGTGCCTTAGCCGTAATACCTCAAGTATTACCTGAAGTACCTACACAGGACAAGTTGGGCTGCATTCTGGTCTTGAGTCTAAAAGGGGAAATCAGAGTTTGTCTCATCTACATTACACAGAGCTCACCAAGACACAGACTGGGTACATTGTTGATTAAAGGTTTGAGGAGCAGCAGCGGGACTGTCTGTCTGTCTGTCTGTCTGTCTGTCTGTCTGTCTGTCTGTCTGTCTGTCTGTCTGTCTGCCTGCCTGCCTGCCTGCCTGCCTGCCTGCCTGCCTGTCTGTCTGTCTGTCTGTCTGTCTGTCTGTCTGTCTGTCTGTCTGTCTGTCTGTCTGTCTGTCTGTCTGTCTGTCTGTCTGTCTGTCTGTCTGTCTGACAGTAAGTCATCGTAACCCTGACAGTAAGTCATCGTAACCCACACAGTAAGTCATCGTAACCCTGACAGTAAGTCATCGTAACCCTAACAGTAAGTCATCGTAACCCTGACAGTAAGTCATTGTAACCCTGACAGTAAGTCATTGTAACCCTGACAGTAAGTCATCGTAACCCTGACAGTAAGTCATCGTAACCCTGACAGTAAGTCATCGTAACCCTGACAGTAAGTCATCGTAACCCTGACAGTAAGTCATTGTAACCCTGACAGTAAGTCATCGTAACCCTGACAGTAAGTCATTGTAACCCTGACAGTAAGTCATTGTAACCCTGACAGTAAGTCATCGTAACCATGACAGTAAGTCATTGTAACCCTGACAGTAAGCCATTTTAACCATGACAGTAAGTCATTGTAACCCTGACAGTAAGTCATCGTAACCCTAACAGTAAGTCATCGTAACCCTGACAGTAAGTCATCGTAACCCACACAGTAAGTCATTGTAACCTTGACAGTAAGTCATCGTAACCCTGACAGTAAGTCATTGTAACCCTGACAGTAAGTCATCGTAACCCTGACAGTAAGTCATCGTAAGCCTGACAGTAAGTCATCGTAACCCTGACAGTAAGTCATCGTAACCCTGACAGTAAGTCTTTGTAACCCTGACAGTAAGTCATTGTAACCCTGACAGTAAGTTATCGTAACCCTGACAGTAAGTCATCGTAACCCACACAGTAAGTCATTGTAACCCTGACAGTAAGTCATCGTAACCCTGACAGTAAGTCATTGTAACCCTGACAGTAAGTCATCGTAACCCTGACAGTAAGTCATCGTAAGCCTGACAGTAAGTCATCGTAACCCTGACAGTAAGTCATCGTAACCCTGACAGTAAGTCTTTGTAACCCTGACAGTAAGTCATTGTAACCCTGACAGTAAGTTATCGTAACCCTGACAGTAAGTCATCGTAACCCACACAGTAAGTCATTGTAACCCTGACAGTAAGTCATCGTAACCCTGACAGTAAGTCATCGTAAGCCTGACAGTAAGTCATTGTAACCCTGACAGTAAGTCATTGTAAGCCTGACAGTAAGTCATCGTAACCCTGACAGTAAGTCATCGTAACCCTGACAGTAAGTCATCGTAACCCTGACAGTAAGTCATCGTAACCCTGACAGTAAGTCATCGTAACCCTGACAGTAAGTCATCGTAACCCTGACAGTAAGTCATCGTAACCATGACAGTAAGTCATCGTAACCCTGACAGTAAGTCATCGTAACCCTGACAGTAAGTCATTGTAACTCTGACAGTAAGTCATTGTAACCCTGACAGTAAGTCATTGTAACCATGACAGTAAGTCATTGTAACCCTGACAGTAAGTCATTGTAACAGTTCAGGACCAGTCACAAATGTTTGGTGCTGTCTTCTAAACCAAGCTCCTCTTGAGTATCAAACATCAGCAGCAGCCCCCGGACGTTTAAACGACTGTCTACCTCTGTCCCAAATGGCACCCTATTCCCTATACAGGGCCCTGGTCAAAAGTAGTGCACTACGTAGGGAATAGGGTGCCATTTGTGATTCATGAAGACTTTGTCTTGTCAACGATGTGGGAGGGCTCAAACCCTTCGAAGTGACCAAGCGTTTAACCCAGATCTTACAGGGTAGATCCCACACAATACAGGCCACGTGCGGTCTAATTGAATATTCAGCTAATAAGGGAAATTGCTGTCTGAGAAATCAAACACAGGAGTGTGTCCCGCACGACGCCCTATTCCCTGCGGTGCGCTACTCATAGAGCTCTGGTGAAAAGTAGTGCACTGCGTAGGGCATAGGGCGCCGTGTAGGACGCACACCCAGGTGTTCTCTTGGATCTTGTCTGGAGCACCCGGCGCTGATACATTAATAAAGATGGAGCTACAACACAAAAAGAACCTGAGAGAGAGACAGACAGCGAGAGAGAGAGAGGCAGAGACGATGAGAGAGGTAGAGACATAGGGGCCTATTCAAATAGCTACACAAAGAAATGGGGATTTGCTCCGTGGCCAAATGTCTTTCTTCATTCTTAACTGGCTTTTTAGAAATGAGAAGAGGAGTTTTTTTTTTCGGGAAAAATTTAAATCTAATTTCTTCTTTTGCATAACCTCCGTGACACCTATTCATTTACTGGCAGGTTGGATGCCCGGCCTCATACATAGCCCTCCTTATAGTCTCTGCTCTTTTGATCACAGGTTGGGTGTTTGATACCATTGAACTGAAAGAAAGTGGTTGAAAACAATATCCTGTTGCAATTCTGAAATACACTCGGTGGCCAGTTTATTAGGTACACCACACAGTTCACGAAAATGATTTTGCTCCTACTCGATATCGAGTCACGTGGCTGTGGTTTGCTATATAAAAACAGGCATTCAGTTACTGTTCAATTAAACGTTAGAATGGGCTAAACAAGTAACCTAAGCGACTTTGAGCGTGGTATGATATTTAGAGCCAGGCACAACGTTTCCAGTATCTTAGAAACAGATGGCCTCCTGGGCTTTTCACACATGACAGTGTCTTGGATTTACCAAGAACGATGTGACGACAAAACGCAAAAACATCCACTCAGCGGCAGTCCTGAGAGGTCGAAGGAGAATGGCAAGAATGGTGCAAGCTAACAGGAGAGCCAGAAACAGCAGTCAGGCGTACAACAGTGGTGTGTAGAACGGCATCCTGGAACACGCAACTCGTCAGTCACTGGTCACAGATGGGCTGTTGTTGCAGATGACCACACCGGGTTCCACTCCTATCAGCTAAAAAACAAGAAGAAGCGACTCCAGTGGGCACGCCATCACCAACACTGGATCATTTAGGAGTGGAAAAACATAATCTTGCCTATGGCCCAATCTGGCCTGGTGTCAACGGTACTGATGGCGGTGGTGTAATGGTGTGGGGAATGTTTCCCTGGTACACGTTAGGTCCCTTGATACCAATTGAGCAACGTTTCCACTCCCCAAAGAATTCAGGCTGTTCTGTAGGCAAAGGGTTGTCCGACCCGGTACTTGATGGGTAAAGCTAATAAACTGGCCTCTGAGTGTATATAACCCCCAAAATGATGGGGGTGATGCTTACTTGTAGAATATTTTTTAAATTAAGTATATTCCCTTTTTGTCATTGGGGGAATTTTGTAAATCACTATTTTGTTCTTGTATAATGGATTGATATTATATTGCCCTTTCACCTATATGTCTAAGGTGATTTGCTCTCACTCCGATATAATTTAATTTGCATTTGGGGCTAGGACTCTAAGCAAGCAGTGATCATACACTAAACTTTTTTTACAGTTTTACTCTAATCTGCTCTTAGCTTCCATTGTCCTTTATCATTCACATTATCTATTGTATGCCCAGATGTTTCCAGACATCTATTTACATGGTTTAGTTGCTATACAACAGGGAACCTCAACACCCTGCCTTCAACAACAGGGAACCTCAACACCCTGCCTTCAACAACAGGGAACCTCAACACCCTGCCTTCAACAACAGGGAACCTCAACCCCCTGCCTTCAACAACAGGGAACCTCAACACCCTGCCTTCAACAACAGGGAACCTCAACACCCTACCTTCAACAACAGGGAACCTCAACACCATGCCTTCAACAACAGGGATCCTCAACACCCTGACTTCAACAACAGGGAACCTCAACCCCCTACCTTCAACAACAGGGATCCTCAACAACCTGCCTTCAACAACAGGGAACCTCAACACCCTGCCTTCAACAACAGGGAACCTCAACACCCTGCCTTCAACAACAGGGAACCTCAACACCCTACCTTCAACAACAGGGAACCTCAACACCCTGCCTTCAACAACAGGGATCCTCAACACCCTGCCTTCAACAACAGGGAACCTCAACACCCTGCCTTCAACAACAGGGAACCTCAACACCCTGCCTTCAACAACAGGGAACCTCAACCCCCTGCCTTCAACAACAGGGAACCTCAACACCCTGCCTTCAACAACAGGGATCCTCAACACCCTGCCTTCAACAACAGGGAACCTCAACACCCTGCCTTCAACAACAGGGAACCTCAACACCCTGCTTTCAACAACAGGGATCCTCAACACCCTGCCTTCAACAACAGGGATCCTCAACACCCTGCCTTCAACAACAGGGAACCTCAACACCCTACCTTCAACAACAGGGAACCTCAACACCCTACCTTCAACAACAGGGATCCTCAACACCCTGCCTTCAACAACAGGGAACCTCAACCCCCTACCTTCAACAACAGGGATCCTCAACACCCTGCCTTCAACAACAGGGAACCTCAACACCCTGCCTTCAACAACAGGGAACGTCAACACCCTTCCTTCAACAACAGGGAACCTCAACACCCTACTTGCAACAACAGGGAACCTCAACACCCTACCTTCAACAACAGGGATCCTCAACACCCTGCTTTCAACAACAGGGAACCTCAACACCCTGCCTTCAACAACAGGGAACCTCAACACCCTGCCTTCAACAACAGAGAACCTCAACACCCTGCCTTCAACAACAGGGATCCTCAACACCCTGCCTTCAACAACAGGGATCCTCAACACCCTGCCTTCAACAACAGGGAACCTCAACCCCCTACCTTCAACAACAGGGATCCTCAACACCCTGCCTTCAACAACAGGGAACCTCAACACCCTGCCTTCAACAACAGGGAACCTCAACACCCTGCCTTCAACAATAGGGAACCTCAACACCCTGCCTTCAACAACAGGGAACCTCAACACCCTACCTTCAACAACAGGGATCCTCAACACCCTGCCTTCAACAACAGGGATTCTCAACACCCTGCCTTCAACAACAGGGAACCTCAACACCCTGCCTTCAACAACAGGGAACCTCAACACCCTGCCTTCAACAACAGGGAACCTCAACCCCCTGCCTTCAACAACAGGGAACCTAAACACCCTGCCTTCAACAACAGGGATCCTCAACACCCTGCCTTCAACAACAGGGAACCTCAACACCCTGCCTTCAACAACAGAGAACCTCAACACCCTGCCTTCAACAACAGGGATCCTCAACACCCTGCCTTCAACAACAGGGAACCTCAACACCCTACCTTCAACAACAGGGAACCTCAACACCCTACCTTCAACAACAGGGATCCTCAACACGCTGCCTTCAACAACAGGGAACCTCAACCCCCTACCTTCAACAACAGGGATCCTCAACACCCTGCCTTCAACAACAGGGAACCTCAACACCCTGCCTTCAACAACAGGGAACCTCAACACCCTGTCTTCAACAACAGGGAACCTCAACACCCTACCTTCAACAACAGGGAACCTCAACACCCTACCTTCAACAACAGGGATCCTCAACACCCTGCCTTCAACAACAGGGATCCTCAACACCCTGCCTTCAACAACAGGGAACCTCAACACCCTGCCTTCAACAACAGGGAACCTCAACACCCTGCTTTCAACAACAGGGAACCTCAACCCCCTGCCTTCGTCAACAGGGAACCTCAACACTCTGCCTTAAACAACAGGGAAGCTATTTGGAATTGTTTTAAGAAAGTCATATCAAGGATCATTTAGCTCAAACTTAAATCTGTGAGTTATGAGAAATATACTTGTTTTTTGTTGACTTCTAAATCTTGATGAATACTTCAAGTGTTTTAGTGCTAGCCTGTACGCTCAAGACTTGACCCATATCTGAACAGAATCTCATGAACATGTCGGTTGTTTTGCTCTAAGATGCCCACAGGCCTCACAAGACTAGTCTGAAGGTCCCCCGGTAACAGTTGAAAAAAAATTATGGAAATACTGTATATATGGAGACTGTTCAGTGCCAAAAATAAGGGGTTAAATACATGTTAAAAATATAACAAATGTTTCCTAATCCTCTGTGCAAAGGTGAGACTCTCACAAACACCTGCATATCAGTTATTTTGCTCTAAGATGTCCACAGGCCTCAGAAGACTCGTCTGAAGGTTCCCCGGTAAGAGATGAACAAATGTATGGAAGTACTGTATATATGGAGACTGTGACAAGAATAGTGACAACAATAAGGGGTTTAAAATGTTTCCTGATCTTTCTTATATCTCTCAGATATAGAACAGACACTTCAGAACAAACTTCATTTAAAAAATAGTTGTATTCACTACATTGAACAACTAATCATTGTTCAATATAGTGAATATGTTATTTCATCCATTTGTACAGGCTAATAGCTAATAGTGAGGCCCAAAATAATTATTTATCAAATAATTGTTTTATATACAGTACTAGTCAACAGTTTGGACACACCTACTCATTCAAGGGTTTTTCTTTATTTTTACAATTTTCTACATTGTACAATAATAGTGAAGACATCAAAACTTTGAAAAAACACATATGGAATCAAGTAGTAACCAAACAAGTGTTAAACAAATCTAAATATATTTTAAATTTGAGATTCTTCAAAGTAACCACCCTTTGCCCTGATGACATCTTTGCACACCCTTGGTATTCTCTCAACCAGCTTCATGAAGTAGTCACCTGGAATGCTTTTCAATTAACAGGTGTGCCTTGTTAAAAGTTAACTTGTGGAATTTCTTTCCTTCTTAATGCATTTGAGACAATCAGTTGTGTTGTGACAAGGTAGGGGTGTTATACAGAAGATAACCCTATTTGGTAAAAGACCAAGTCCATATTATGGCAAGAACAGCTCAAAGAAAAAAAGTGAAACGACGGTCCATCATTACTTTAAGACATGAAGGTCAGTTAATGCAAACCGCCACATGAGGACCGCCACATGAGGACCGCCACATGAGGACCGCCACAGGAGGACCGCCACAGGAGGACCGCCACATGAGGACCGCCACATGAGGACCGCCACATGAGGACCGCCACATGAGGACCGCCACATGAGGACCGCCACAGGAGGACCGCCACATGAGGACCGCCACATGAGGACCGCCACATGAGGACCGCCACATGAGGACCGCCACATGAGGACCGCCACATGAGGCCCGCCACAGGAAAGGAAGACCCAGTTACCTTTCCACCGTAGTTAACTGGACCTCAGATTGCAGCCCAAATAAATGCTTCACAGAGTTCAAGTAACAGACACATCTTGACATCAATTGTTCAGAGGAGACTGCGTGAATCAGGCCTTCATGGACAAATTGCTGCAAAGAAACCACTACTAAAGGACACCAATAAGATGAAGAGACTTGCTTGGGCCAAAATACACAAGCAATGGACATTAGACCAGTGGAAATCTGTCTTTTGATCTGATGAGTCCACATTTGAGATTTTTGGGTCCAACCGCCATGTCTTTGTGTGACACAGAGTAAATGAACGGATTGTCTCCGAATGTGTGGTTCCCATCGTGAAGCATGGAGGAGGAGGGGTGATGGTGTGGGGGTGCTTTGCTGTTGACACTGTTAGCAATTTATTTAGAATTCAAGGCACGCTTAACCAGCATGGCTACCACAGCATTCTGCAGCGATACGCCATCCCATGTGGTTTGCGCTTAGTGTGGGACTATCATTTGTTTTTCAACAGGACATTTAGAGAAAACACACCTCCAGGCTGTGTAAGGGTTATTTGACCAAGGAGAGGGATGGAATGCTGCACCAGATGACCTGGCCTCCACAATCACCCGACCTCAACCCAACTGAGATGGTTTGGGATGAGTTGGACTGCAGAGTAAAGGAAAAGCAGCCAACAAGTGCTCAGCATAAGTGGGAACTCCTTCAAGACTGTTGGAAAAGCATTCCTCATGAAGATGGTTGAGAGAATGCCAAGAGTGTGCAAAGCTGGCAACAATGAAAAGGGTGGCTACTTTGACACTTTTTTTGGTTACTACATGATTCCATATGTGTTATTTCATTGTCCTGATGTCTTCACTATTTTTCTACAATGTAGAAAATAGTAAAAATATAGAAAAACTTTTGAATGAGTAGGTGTGTCCAAACTTTTGACTGGTACTGTGTATTTGTTCATACTTCAAGGGGTCTTAAAATTCAAAATCAAATAGCTACATGATCTTTGCTATGACCTTCTTAAAACAATGCCCTATACATTAGTAGAACCCCTCATGCTTAGACAAGGCTTAGACTGTTATGGGTTAAAACAATTCCCTATAGATTAGTAGAACTCCTCATGCTTAGACAAGGCTTAGACTGTTATGGGTTAAAACAATTCCCTATAGATTAGTAGAACTCCTCATGCTTAGACAAGGCTTAGACTGTTATGGGTTAAAACAATTCTAAAGAAAACATTTAAAAACAAATAATAACAGTTGGGAATACGCCCAAGACCCCCCCAAAAATAAAAATAGACTCTTGGAATTATCTTGTTCGAACTATCTCATTTAAACTATTTATTTTTATTAGTTTTTCTAGTCATTCAAACGAGATACTAAGTATTTTGTCTAATTAGGCCTCATTCACTGATTCTATCGACTGATATGATTATCCATGGACAGTTCTTTGATAGCCTAATGCAGGGCTGCCATTGAAATGTATTTATGGATGTTTTAGATAGGCTGTACATGGGCTGTACTGTAAAAATACATTTTTGTTTGGAATAAAAATATGAATACATTTCATTAAGTTAACATATCAGAAAAAAATGTGTTAATTATTAAGGCCAGTACGAGCTTCTTTTCATAAACAAAAGGAAATAAAGAATCTCAGACTGCAGCGGTCAAATGATTAGTGCAGAGAAGCAAACACGCCAACAAGCTTCATAATCACAGAAAAACACACGTGAAAGCTTAGTGACATAAAGTCATATTAGTGGGAATTTATCCATAATGTAAACAAGAGAATGATGAATGGAATATATTTGAAAAGTCTCAAATAAAATAATACATTGAGGTGTACGGATCGCTAGATGTTCATATTTCTTATTTCTATTGTCCATTTTTTATTTATTTTTTAGATTTGATTGGTAAAAATGGCATATTATTACAAAACTTGACATCATCGACATCATAACATAACATCTGGTCTGCATGTGATTCAACAAGTCACATTTGTAGGAAGTAGGCTATTCATTGCCTTTCTTGCCTGTGTAGATAGGGCCTAGTCATTGCCTAGTCTACGTGTTTCAGTTTTCTTTTGCTTTGTGCTTCAGGGCTGGTATGATAAGCAATTTTACATTACTTGTTTATTATAATAATAGGCATTTAATTTGTTACACTTACTGCTAAATTTGACCACATTTGACCGGCAAAAACACTCTGCAAACTCCACAAATGGCAGTACTCAAGAGCTTTTGACTGTGATTTGGTGGTTTCCGGGAACAGAAAAGGATGGGAACTGCTGCCAATTTCTTTGCAGGGGTTTGCTTTGTAATTGTGATGTTGTCGCTCTCACTAAATCCTAACCTCAACCCTAATTAGGAGGTAGAGCTTAAAAACTGTCTTCAGATCAGCATTTGGTTTTAGTCTACGATTAGGAGTTTGAGCTAAAAACTGTCTTCAGACCAGTGTTTAGTTTATGGACCAGGGTCCAGCTGGTCCTTGCTGCAGTAGAGGGCAGTCTTACACCAACTTGGAGGGATAGTTGAAGGAGGCAGAAACAATCTCTTACAAGCACTGTACTGTATTCTCCCACCACAGCCATTCTGAATCTTATCAAATGATGCTATCTGTACAGGTACATACTTAGTTTCCTACTTGTATGGTTTCATATAGGTACATACTTAGTTTCCTACTTGTATGGTTTCATATAGGTACATACTTAGTTTCCTACTTGTATGGTTTCATATAGGTACATACTTAGTTTCCTACTTGTATGGTTTCATATAGGTACATACTTAGTTTCCTACTTGTATGGTTTCATATAGGTACATACTTAGTTTCCTACTTGTATGGTTTCATATAGGTTCATATTTAGTTTCATATTTAGTTTCCTACTTGTATGGTTTCATATAGGTACATATCAAGGGTACCAGTACTGAGTCAATGTTTAAGGGTACGTTGGTAATTGAGGTAGATAGGTGCATACAGGGCATTCGAAAAGTATTCAGAACCCTTGAAATTTTCCACATTTTGTTACGTTACAGACTTTTTCTAAAATCAATTAAATTTTCTTTTCCCCTCATCAATCTACACACAATACCCCGTAATGACAAAGCATTTTTTATTTTTTATTTTGCAAATGTATATATACACTGCTCCAAAAAATAAAGGGAACACTTAAACAACACAATGTAACTCCAAGTCAATCACACTTCTGTGAAATCAAACTGTCCACTTAGGAAGCAACACTGATTGACAATAAATTTCACATGCTGTTGTGCATGCACATTTGTGGCCTGCTGGAGGTCATTTTGCAGGGCTCTGGCAGTGCTCCTCCTTGCACAAAGGCGGCGGTAGCGGTCCTGCTGCTGGGTTGTTGCCCTATTACGGCCTCCTCCACGTCTCCTGATGTACTGGCCTGTCTCCTGGTAGCGCCTCCATGCTCTGGACACTACGCTGACAGACACAGCAAACCTTCTTGCCACAGCTCGCATTGATGTGCCATCCTGGATGAGCTGCACTACCTGAGCCACTTGTGTGGGTGGTAGACTCCGTCTCATGCTACCACTAGAGTGAAAGCACCGCCAGCATTCAAAAGTGACCAAAACATCAGCCAGGAAGCATAGGAACTGAGAAGTGGTCTGTGGTCACCACCTGCAGAACCACTCCTTTATTGGGGGTGTCTTGCTAATTGCCTATAATTTCCACCTTTTGTCTATTCCATTTGCACAACAGCATGTGAAATTTATTGTCAATCAGTGTTGCTTCCTAAGTGGACAGTTTGATTTCACAGAAGTGTGATTGACTTGGAGTTACATTGTGTTGTTTAAGTGTTCCCTTTATTTTTTTGAGCAGTGTATATAAAAAAATATATAAATATATCAAATGTATATATATATAAAAAAATCTAAAAAGAAATATCAAATGTACATAAGTATTCAGACCCTTTACTCAGTACTTTGTTGAAGCATCTTTGGCAGCGATTACAGCCTTGAGTCTTCTTGGGTATGACATTACAAGCTTGGCACACCTGTATTTGGGGATTTTCTTCCAATCTTCTCTGCAGATCCTCTCAAGCTCTGTCAGGTTGGATGGGGAGCGTTGCTGCACAGCTATATTCAAGTCTCGCCAGAGATGTTCGATTGGGTTCAAGTCCGGGCTCTGGCCGGGCCACTCAAGAACATTCAGTGACTTGCCCCGAAGCCACTCCTGCTTCGTATTGGCTGTGTGCTTAGGGTTGTTGTCCTGTTGGAAGGTGAACCTTCACCCCAGTCTGAAGTCCTGAGCGCTCTGGAGCAGGTTTTCATCAAAGATCTCTATGTACTTTGCTCCGCTCATCTTTCCAACGATCCCGACTAGTCTCCCAGTCCCTGCCGCTGAAAAACATCCCCACAGCAAGATGCTGCCACCACTATGCTTCACCGTAGGGATGGTGCCAGGTTTCCTCCAGACGTGACGATTGGCATTCAAACCAAAGAGTTCAATCTTGGTTTCATCAGAGCAGAGAATCTTGTTTCTCATGGTCTGAGAGTCTTTAGGTGTCTTTTGGCAAATTCCAAGTGAGCTGTCATGTGCCTTTTACTGAGGACTGGCTTCCGTCTGGCCAATCTACCATAAAGGCCTGATTGGTGTGCTGCAGAGCTGGTTGTCCTCTGAACTCTAGAGCTCTGTCAGAGTGACCATCGGGTTTTTGGTCACCTCCCTGACCAAGGCCCTTCTCCCCCCCAATTGCTCAGTTTGTCCAGGTGGCCAGCTGTCTTGGTTGGGTCCAAATTTCCTAGGCTAATAATGTAAGAAATAACACAAAAGAATACAAAATACTGAAAAGTTGCTTAGGATCTAGAATCAGAGCTACCCTATCTGCCAGTGCCATCTTGCATCATGCGGCCACCACTATGCTTGAAATTATGGTGAGTGGTCCTCAGTGATGTGTTGAATTGGATTTGTTCCAAACCTAACACTTTGTATTCAGGACTAAAAGTACATTTTTTTGCACTATTACTTTATTGCCTTATTGCGAACAGGATGCACGTTTTGGAAATCCTTTATTCTGTACAGGATTCCTTCTTTTCACTCTGTCCATTAGGTTAGTATTGTGGAGAAACTACAGTATTGTTGATCCATCCTCAGTTTTTTTCAATCACAGCCATTAAACTCTGTATTTTAAAGTCACCATTGGCCTCATGGTGAAATCTCTGAGCAGTTTCCTTCCTCTCTGGCAACTGAGTTAGGAAGGGCGCCTGTATATTTGTAGTGACTGGGTGTATTGATACACCATCCAAAGTGTAATTAATAACTTCACTATGCTGTGTTTGATATTCACTGCTCTACTGAATGCCCCTAGAGATAATTGTGTGGGGTACAGATATTAGGTAGTTCTTTGAAAATCATGTTAAACACTATTATTGCGCACACAGTGAGTCCATGCAACTGATTATGTGCCTTGTTAAGCACATTTTTACTCCTGAATTTATTTAGTTTTGCCATAACAAAATGATATATAATATTGACTCAAGACTTTTCAGCTTTTCATTTTTTAAGAATTTGCAAAAATCTCTAAAAACAAAATTCCTCACAAAATGTGGTATTGTGTGTAGGCCATCTCAATTGATTCAATTTTAAATTCAGGCTGTAACACAACAACATGTGGGAAAAGTCAATGGGTATGAATACTTCCAGAAGGCTCTGTAGTACTATGGATAGTACACAAGTATTGATTGGTTTACAGTTCAGTACTGCGTTTGCCTTTCCAGCTAGCGGAAATAAAGTATAAGTATAGTAAGTCAAGTATAAATAATATAAGTATTTGGGAAAGAAATTCAAGAATTGAAAAAGCCAGCAAATGGAAATGTGTTCATAAAAAAAATATATATAAACAATACGTAAAAAAAGCAGCTCCTACCTCGACAGAGATCGATCATCTAGAAAACTAAAACAGATAGCGTGCCTGCTACGGCCCACCGCCTACTTGGTTAATCTATGCTGCCATGGCACTGGGGAAAATATTTTACCATGAACACAAATGATGAAAAAAGCTGCTATGTAGCAACTGGCCATGAGAGTGTGAGTGAATTGTAGCTCTGTAAATATAGTGTTGTACCATACTACTCTTTCATGTATATGATGTGGGGACACTATATGTGTAAAATAATATATTAAGCAACGAAAAGCACAACTGAGATTGAAATGATGAAATATGAAATATTAGACAAAATGATCACATAGTATGTCAAAGGTCAGACCCACCAGTCAACCGGGCACGTGGTTTGTCGGAGTCCACATATGCAAATGAGCTCAATGAGGTTCTTTCACTTTGGAGGGACGGGAACACCTACCATTTGGTTGGCATGGAGACCTAATTGTCCACCCAGCCCCCCCATTGAGATGGATAGCAGCCGTTTTACAGACTCCTGGTCAATTCTGCTATTTTGTGTGTGTTTTTTTTTTTACGCTGATCTTAACAACATTTAAAAAAAAAATTTTTTACATAATGTCTCCACCATAATTTCCTGTTTCCGAAAACAGCTTTTGGAGATCAGAACAGCAATAATTAACCTTGATTTGGAGAACAATTTGGAGGACAAACATCTCTGGACATTCTGCTTACTCTGGACCAGGCCCTAATCCTTGGGTCTCGAAAGAGGAAGCGATGACACAAAAGAGTATCCCGGTATCTCTGTGTATTCAAATTATCATCGATAAAATGCAATTGTGACCCACCATCTGGATTTGGTCCTATGTAGCAAAATTTGAAATTGTGTTTATTTTTTTTTATATACGTTGGATGAAAGTAGACACTAAGAGCAAGAAAGTGGTATGTCAGACACTACAGTTAAAGAACAATGGGAAAGAAATTCTGATTTTATAGTTGATAAACGTGTAACCCCACTTTTGAGAAAATGGCCCTTGAATGTTTTGATACATCTACTAGAGAGGTCTTCTTTGTCACCACACCCATTCAGCATCATTCACACCCTCTTCAATCAATCAATCAAGTTTATTTTATATAGCCCTTCGTACATCAGCTAATATCTCGAAGTGCTGTACAGAAACCCAGCCTAAAACCCCAAACAGCAAGCAATGCAGGTGTAGAAGCACGGTGGCTAGGAAAAACTCCCTAGAAAGGCCAAAACCTAGGAAGAAACCTAGAGAGGAACCAGGCTATGAGGGGTGGCCAGTCCTCTTCTGGCTGTGCCGGGTGGAGATTATAACAGAACATGGCCAAGATGTTCAAAATGTTCATAAATGACAAGCCTTTGCCCCACCCATCATTTTAAGGATTCACATGTGAGGCCATGTGCTAAACAGAGTGAGTAGTGTATTAAACAATCAAAGATTTCAAGACTAAAAGTGGTGAAAGTAGTAGCCTACAATAAGGAAAAAATCCAGGTAAAAATAAACTTTTGTCTAGTCCTTGGCCTATATCCTATTCTGACTTTGGTGCTGGTCATGTTTGAATTTCATATTACCGTCTCTGGTAAACACACACTACATCAAATATAATCTAAGTTGATTTGTCACATGCACAGGATACAGAAGGTGTAATTGGTACAGTGAAATGGTTACTTGTATATTTGCATAGTAGCTATAAAATAAACAGGAAGTGTCCAGATAAAAATATTCTATAAATATTTTATAAATATTAGATGTTATTGTAATTTCATAGCTTTGATGTCTTCACTATTATTCTACAATGTAGAAAATAGTAAAACTGTTGAAAAACCCTGGAATGAGTAGGTGTGTCCAAAGATCTGACTGGTAGTATTTACAATACATATTACATACAGAGCATGTTATATACAGTACATATTACAGTACATATTATAAAGATGTACGATACATATTACATTCAGTACATATTATATACAGTACATATTATATACATGTACAATACATATTATATACAGCACATATTATATACATATACAGTACATAATACATACAGTAGATATTATATACATATACAGTACATAATACATACAGTACATATTATATACATATACAATACATATTATATACAGTACATATTATATACATATACAGTACATAATACATACAGTACATATTATATACATATACAGTACATATTACATACAGTACATATTATATACATATACAATACATATAATATACAGTAGATGTTATATTCACTACATATTATATACAGTACATATTATGTACATGTACAATATATATATATATATAACATAGGGTACATATTATATTCACTACACATTATATACATATACAGTACATATTATATACATATACAGTACATATTATATACATATACAGTACATATTATATACATGTACAGTACATATTATATTCACTACATATTTTATACAGTACATTTACATTTTACATTTAAGTAATTTAGCAGACGCGCTTATCCAGAGCGACTTACAAGTTGGTGCATTCACCTTATGATATCCAGTGGAACAACCACTTTACAATAGTGCATCTAACTCTTTTAAGGGGGGGGTTAGAAGGATTACTTTATCCTATCCTAGGTATTCCTTAAAGAGGTGGTGTTTCAGGTGTTTCTGGAAGGTGGTGATTGACTCCGCTGACCTGGCGTCGTGGGGGAGTTTGTTCCACCATTGGGGTGCCAGAGCAGCGAACAGTTTTGACTGGGCTGAGCGGGAGCTGTACTTCCTCAGAGGTAGGGAGGCGAGCAGGCCAGAGGTGGATGAACGCAGTGCCCTTGTTTGGGTGTAGGGCCTGATCAGAGCCTGAAGGTACGGAGGTTCCGTTCCCCTCACAGCTCCGTAGGCAAGCACCATGGTCTTGTAGCGGATGCGAGCTTCAACTGGAAGCCAGTGGAGAGAGCGGAGGAGCGGGGTGACGTGAGAGAACTTGGGAAGGTTGAACACCAGACGGGCTGCGGCGTTCTGGATGAGTTGTAGGGGTTTAATGGCACAGGCAGGGAGCCCAGCCAACAGCGAGTTGCAGTAGTCCAGACGGGAGATGACAAGTGCCTGGATTAGGACCTGCGCCGATTCCTGTGTGAGGCAGGGTCGTACTCTGCGAATGTTGTAGAGCATGAACCTACAGGAACGGGTCACCGCCTTGATGTTAGTTGAGAACGACAGCGTGTTGTCCAGGATCACGCCAAGGTTCTTAGCACTCTGGGAGGAGGACACAATGGAGTTGTCAACCGTGATGGCGAGATCATGGAACAGGCAGTCCCGGGAGGAAGAGCAGCTCCGTCTTGCCGAGGTTCAGCTTGAGGTGGTGATCCGTCATCCACACTGATATGTCTGCCAGACATGCAGAGATGCGATTCGCCACCTGGTTATCAGAAGGGGGAAAGGAGAAGATTAATTGTGTGTTGTCTGCATAGCAATGATAGGAGAGACCATGTGAGGATATGACAGAGCCAAGTGACTTGGTGTATAGCGAGAATAGGAGAGGGCCTAGAACAGAGCCCTGGGGGACACCAGTGGTGAGAGCACAGATTCTCGCCACGCCACCTGGTAGGAGCGATCTGTCAGGTAGGACGCAATCCAAGCGTGGGCCGCGCCGGAGATGCCCAACTCGGAGAGGGTGGAGAGGAGGATCTGATGGTTCACTGTATCAAAGGCAGCCGATAGGTCTAGAAGGATGAGAGCAGAGGAGAGAGAGTTAGCTTTAGCAGTGCGGAGCGCCTCCGTGACACAGAGAAGAGCAGTCTCAGTTGAATGACTAGTCTTGAAACCTGACTGATTTGGATCAAGAAGGTAATTCTGAGAGAGATAGCAGGAGAGCTGGCCAAGGACGGCACGTTCAAGAGTTTTGGAGAGAAAAGAAAGAAGGGATACTGGTCTGTAGTTGTTGACATCGGAGGGATCGAGTGTAGGTTTTTTCAGCAGGGGTGCAACTCTCGCTCTCTTGAAGGCGGAAGGGACGTAGCCAGCGGTCAAGGATGAGTTGATGAGCGAGGTGAGGTAAGGGAGAAGGTCTCCGGAAATGGTCTGGAGAAGAGAGGAGGGGATAGGGTCAAGCGGTCAGGTTGTTGGGCGGCCGGCCGTCACAAGATGCGAGATTTCATCTGGAGAGAGAGGGGAGAAAGAGGTCAAAGCACAGGGTAGGGCAGTGTGAGCAGAACCAGCGGTGTCGTTTGACTTAGCAAACGAGGATCGGATGTCGTCGACCTTCTTTTCAAAATGGTTGACGAAGTCATCCGCAGAGAGGGAGGAGGAGGGGGGAGGGGGAGGAGGATTCAGGAGGGAGGAGAAGGTGGCAAAGAGCTTCCTAGGGTTAGAGGCAGATGCTTGGAATTTAGAGTGGTAGAAAGTGGCTTTAGCAGCAGAGACAGAAGAGGAGAATGTAGAGAGGAGGGAGTGAAAGGATGCCAGGTCCGCAGGGAGGCGAGTTTTCCTCCATTTCCGCTCGGCTGCCCGGAGCCCTGTTCTGTGAGCTCGCAATGAGTCGTCGAGCTGGCTAGCTAACCTCGGTAATTACGATAATTACTCTAAACTACATAATTATCTTTGACACAAAGACGGCTATGTAGCTAGCTAAGATCAGACAAATCAAACCGTTGTACTGTAGTGAAGTGTAATAATACCTGCGGAGCGAAATGCGAAATGCGACCACTCGCTCCAACCCGGAAGTGCAGTACATAGTATGTACATGTACAATACATATAATATACAGTACATATTATCTTCACTACATATTAAATACAGTACATATTATGTACATGTACAATACATATAATATACAGTACATAGTATATACAGTACATATTATATATAGGTACAGTACATATAATATACAGTAAATATTATATACATGTATAGTACATATTATGTACATGTACAATACATATAATATACAGCACATATTATATTCACTACATATTATATACATATACAGTACATATTATATACTCATACAGTACATAGTATATACATATACAGTACATATTATATACATATACAGTACATATTATATACATGTACAGTACATATTATATTCACTACATATGTTATACAGTACATAATATGTACATGTACAATACATATAATTAACAGTACATATTATATTCACTACATATTATATACAGTACATATTATATACATGTACAGTACATATAATATAATATACAGTACATATTATCTTCACTACATATTATATACAGTACATATTATGTACATGTACAATACATATAATATACAGCACATATTACATTCACTACATATTATATACAGTACATATTACATACATATACAGTAAATATTATATACATATACAGTACATATTATATTCACTACATATTATTTACAGAACAAATTATGTACATGTACAATACATATAATATACAGTACATATTATCTTCACTACATATAATATACAGTACATATTATGTACATGTACAATACATATAATATACAGCACATATTATATTCACTACATATTATATACATATTATGTACATGTACAGTACATATTATGGACAGTACATATTATGTACATGTACAATACATATAATATACAGCACATATTATATTCACTACATATTATATACAGTAGATAGTATATACATGTACAGTACATGTTATGTACAGTACATGGTTTGCATACTCTCTCTGAAGCTATATGGGAGGCATGGGTCATGAGTTCATTCTTTCAGCTGCCCGTTCAATCTCACAGCAACAGTATACACATATACTGTGGAATTTAGATACTTCTACACAAATTACAAATATTTAAAATACATACGTATACTCACATACATATATGTATATTGTTTATACTGTATGTATATATTCCTTTTTAATGCATCTACAAAAAATGTATCAAATCAATGACAAAACATGGAGCCTGTATGCATAGCATTGTAGCCTGTATACAAAGCATTGTAGCCTGTATGCTAAGCATTGTAGCCTGTATACAAAGCATTGTAGCCTGTATGCTAAGCATTGTAGCCTGTATACAAAGCATTGTAGCCTGTATACAAAGCATTGTAGCCTGTATACAAAGCATTGTAGCCTGTATGCTAAGCATTGTAGCCTGTATACAAAGCATTGTAGCCTGTATGCTAAGCATTGTAGCCTGTATACAAAGCATTGTAGCCTGTATACAAAGCATTGTAGCCTGTATGCTAAGCATTGTAGCCTGTATACAAAGCATTGTAGCCTGTATACAAAGCATTGTAGCCTGTATACAAAGCATTGTAGCCTGTATACAAAGCATTGTAGCCTGTATACAAAGCATTGTAGCCTGTATACAATCGCTCATATCTTTGTATTGTTGAGTGGCTGCTCCAGTATGTTATTACTGGAAACATTGATACGTCAATAGATAACATGGACAACATGACAAGGGAAGAACCCCCCCCCCCCCCCACCAGAACAAACAGCATTATTATATCAACTAATCCTCTGGTCTTCTGTGTTTCTATCCACCTTTCCCGTGCCTAACCAAATATGACTCAGCCCAGTCACACAAGACAGATGCAACAACACTCATCTAATTTTGACACGAAATAGCTCGGGCCTGAAAATGACGGAAAAGTACCGCAATTTTCTAATTTTGCCGTAGCTGCATCCCCCAGCCCTCCGGATGCGCCTTCAAAGGGAGTCAAGATGCCATTGGATGGAGGAGTGGTATACCACAAAATAATGCAATTTTCAACACAATGCAGTCATTTCCCAGCCATAGGCCTTGAGACCAGGGCCTGTATCCCAGATGCCACACTATACCCTATATAGTGCACTATATTTGACACAGCTCTATGGTCCCTGATCAAAAGTGCACTGCATAGGGAATAGGTTGCATTTTGGGACACAGGCCAGAAATCAGGACAATTCAAAACTCTGGTCCTTTTTTTTTTTTTTTTGTGATTATTCAGTGCTTGCAGGAGGTAAATAGACAAGGACATGTAGGAGTATGTTACAGAGTAAGTCAGGTCCTCTTACTGTACGACGATGGCAATTATTATGGAAGAGGGGGGAAAGACAGGGAAGAAAAGAAAATGAACAGAACGTATATAGGAGAACGAGCACAGCTACCTGTCTCCTCTCCTCGCTCCTTCCCCTCCCTCCCGCTAGCCTTTCATGTAGCTACACTGATTACAAGAACAAACAGGCATTAGACAGAATTGTCTGAAACACAACGTGTTAGTACCGTACGTCTTGTTGATTTCATTATAGGATATTTCATAGGAGTCTTGTGGTGGTGGGGGGGTGGGGGGGGGGGGGGGGGGTTGAGTTGATGTCATGTGGAAGAGGTGAATGGTTTAAATGGGGAGTTTAGAGTTGTAATATTACCTAAGATATATTACAATATACAAGAACATACAAATAGACATACAAATTGTTTTATTTTTTTTGTGCTCGGTCTCTGGCCTTCGAGGCCGCGGACGCATTAGGAGGAGATTTTTTGTAACATACAAGGTTTGATATCTGACTATAGAATGGAAGTATACGCTCACAGGATGTGTTTTATAGAGTGCTTTTGTAACTGTGACAACCTCACCCACACACGCACCAAGACCCCCACCACCACCACACACAGAGTTTTCCAATGTAAATGGAGACACTATTAAAGCTCTCCAATTAATATCTCATTACCGTGTTGTAGTCCCATGATGACAGCAACACTAGCTGTATCAGTTTAATATCTCATTACCGTGTTGTAGTCCCATGATGGCAGCAACACTAGCTGTATCAGTTTAATATCTCATTACCGTGTTGTAGTCCATGATGGCAGAAACATTAGCTGTATCAGTTTAATATCTCATTACCGTGTTTTAGTCCCGTGATGGCAGCAACACTAGCTGTATCAGTTTAATATCTCATTACCGTGTTGTAGTCCCATGATGGCAGCAACACTAGCTGTATCAGTTTAATATCTCATTACCGTGTTGTAGTCCCATGATGGCAGCAACACTAGCTGTATCAGTTTAATATCTCATTACCGTGTTGTAGTCCCATGATGGCAGCAACACTAGCTGTATCAGTTTAATATCTCATTACCGTGTTGTAGTCCCATGATGGCAGCAACACTAGCTGTATCAGTTTAATATCTCATTACCGTGTTGTAGTCCCATGATGGTAGCAACACTAGCTGTATCAGTTTAATATCTCATTACCGTGTTGTAGTCCATGATGGCAGAAACACTAGCTGTATCAGTTTAATATCTCATTACCGTGTTGTAGTCCCATGACGGCAGCAACACTAGCTGTATCAGTTTAATATCTCATTACCGTGTTGTAGTCCATGATGGCAGCCAACACTAGCTGTATCAGTTTAATATCTCATTACCGTGTTGTAGTCCATGATGGCAGCAACATTAGCTGTATCAGTTTAATATCTCATTACCGTGTTGTAGTCCCATGATGGCAGCAACACTAGCTGTATCAGTTTAATATCTCATTACCGTGTTGTAGTCCCATGATGGCAGCCAACACTAGCTGTATCAGTTTAATATCTCATTACCGTGTTGTAGTCCATGATGGCAGCCAACACTAGCTGTATCAGTTTAATATCTCATTAACGTGTTGTAGTCCCATGATGGCAGCAACACTAGCTGTATCAGTTTAATATCTCATTACCGTGTTGTAGTCCATGATGGCAGCAACACTAGCTGTATCAGTTTAATATCTCATTAACGTGTTGTAGTCCATGATGGTAGCAACACTAGCTGTATCAGTTTAATATCTCATTACCGTGTTGTAGTCCCATGATGGCAGCAACACTAGCTGTATCAGTTTAATATCTCATTACCGTGTTGTAGTCCCATGATGGCAGCAACACTAGCTGTACAGTTTAATATCCATACCGTGTTGTAGTCCATGATGGCAGCACCGCTGTATCAGTTTAATATCTCATTACCGTGTTGTAGTCCCATGATGGCAGCAACACTAGCTGTATCAGTTTAATATCTCATTACCGTGTTGTAGTCCCATGATGACAGCAACACTAGCTGTATCAGTTTAATATCTCATTACCGTGTTGTAGTCCATGATGGTAGCAACACTAGCTGTATCAGTTTAATATCTCATTACCGTGTTGTAGTCCATGATGGCAGCAACACTAGCTGTATCAGTTTAATATCTCATTACCGTGTTGTAGTCCATGATGGCAGCCAACACTAGCTGTATCAGTTATTTTATGGACCTGCTGCTTTCTGCCCTTAGCAACCAGCCAGGGTGCATCCCAAATACACCCTATCCCCTATATAGTACACTACTTTTGACTAGATAAGAGCGTCTGCTAAATGACTTAAATGTAAATGTAAATGTAGTTACCATAGGGCTCTGGTCAAAATTAGTGCACTATATTTGAAATAGGGTGCATTTGGGTTGCAGGCCCAGTCTTTTGTATAAAGAACGCTCTGCTCGCGGACGCATTAGGAGGGAAGGTGGCCCTGGATCACTGCCCTGTTGTCTATGGAACAGTGTGTGTGTGTGTGTGTGTGTGTGTGTGTGTGTGTGTGTGTGTGTGTGTGTGTGTGTGTGTGTGTGTGTCTCTCCAGTGGCCTTTACAAAAATCCAATAAATCCCAGTTAAAAAGCCGTTAGTCACCGGAAAAGGGAAAGCCCGGACAATTGTTGCATAAAGTATTAGATGGAAGAGACACATTATTTTACTAAATGCAACCTGGTGGAACAGTTTAAGGAGGATAACCGATTCAGTTTATTTACATTGTTACCTATTAACCTCCCAGCCGCCAAAGTCAGAATATACGTATTTTATACCTGTGTCCTTTATACGGTTCTGGAATGTTCTCTCTCTGATCAGGTATGTCCTTCATTTGTTGATCATCTGTCTGTATTCTGGTTATTACGGCAGCACCATTTCACCATGTTAAATTACATTTTAAATACATTTTAAATTTAATCTTAAATTCCTATACATGCAAAATGTATTTGGTGTACAAAGATGCTTAACATTTCTTTTGGTTTTGGAAGAGGTCGTCTACTGTATCTTCACCGGACTAATAGAAACGTGACGGTTTGAACTGACCAAGGTGCCAATCAACCAACTCCATTGGTATTTTGTGAAGGATATATATATATAAACAGCATTATGTATTAGAAAGCACCTGATTAGCATGTTGATCCATGTACATCTCTATCATAACTTATTATCTGTGCATAGTTTACGTTAATAACTCTACCTACATGTACATCCTAGTACCCCCTGTTTATAGCCTCGCTATTGTTATTTTACTGCTGCTGTTTAATTATGTGTTACTTTTATAAAAACATTTTTTTAAAGGTATTTTTTCTTAAAACTGCGTTGTTGGTTAAGGGCTTGTAAGTAAGCATTTCACTGTAAGGTCTACACCTGTTGTGTTCGGCACGTGTGACAAATAAAATTTGATTTCAATGTATTATTTTAACTTATTCGTCAGTGGCTGCTTGAACTGTGATTGAACCACTCTCTATCATATAGCTGTCCCAGACCAGTTGACCTGCTTCACTGGTCTCCAATGAGCTACTCAATCCTCTAGCTGGCCCAGACCAGTTTACCTGCTTCACTGGTCTCCAATGAGCTACTCTCTATCATATAGCTGTCCCAGACCAGTTTACCTGCTTCACTGGTCTCCAATGAGCTACTCTCTATCATATAGCTGTCCCAGACCAGTTGACCTGCTTCACTGGTCTCCAATGAGCTACTCTATCCTCTAGCTGTCCCAGACCAGTTGACTTGCTTCACTGGTCTCCAATGAGCCACTCAACCAGTTGACCTGCTTCACTGGTCTCCAATGAGCTACTCAATCATATAGCTGTCCCAGACCAGTTGACCTGCTTCACTGGTCTCCAATGAGCTACTCTCGATCCTATAGCTGTCCCAGACCAGTTGACCTGCTTCACTGGTCTCCAATGAGCTACTCTCGATCCTATAGCTGTCCCAGACCAGTTGACCTGCTTCACTGGTCTCCAATGAGCTACTCAATCATATAGCTGTCCCAGACCAGTTGACCTGCTTCACTGGTCTCCAATGAGCTACTCAATCCTCTAGCTGGCCCAGACCAGTTTACCTGCTTCACTGGTCTCCAATGAGCCACTCAATCATATAGCTGGCCTAGACCAGTTTACCTGCTTCACTGGTCTCCAATGAGCCACTCAATCATATAGCTGGCCCAGACCAGTTTACCTGCTTCACTGGTCTCCAATGAGCTACTCTCAAGCCTCTAGCTGACCCAGACCAGTTTACCTGCTTCACTGGTCTCCAATGAGCTACTCAATCATATAGCTGGCCCAGACCAGTTTACCTGCTTCACTGGTCTCCAATGAGCCACTCAATCCTCTAGCTGGCCCAGACCAGTTTACCTGCTTCACTGGTCTCCAATGAGCTACTCTCAATCCTCTAGCTGGCCCAGACCAGTTTACCTGCTTCACTGGTCTCCAATGAGCCACTCAATCCTCTAGCTGGCCCAGACCAGTTGACCTGCTTCACTGGTCTCCAATGAGCTACTCAATCATATAGCTGGCCCAGACCAGTTTACCTGCTTCACTGGTCTCCAATGAGCCACTCAATCATATAGCTGGCCCAGACCAGTTTACCTGCTTCACTGGTCTCCAATGAGCTACTCTCAAGCCTCTAGCTGGCCCAGACCAGTTTACCTGCTTCACTGGTCTCCAATGAGCTACTCTCAATCCTACAGCTGGCCCAGACCAGTTTACCTGCTTCACTGGTCTCCAATGAGCTACTCTCAAGCCTCTAGCTGGCCCAGACCAGTTTACCTGCTTCACTGGTCTCCAATGAGCTACTCTCAATCCAATGATACTGTCAATATCATGTTAATTCAGAATAGACATAAATGTTACTATCAAAAGCATGTTAATTCTTTATATACATGAATCCGTCTTACTACTGTATCAATAACATGTTCATGCAGTATAGACATTACTCAGTAAGACTATCAATATAATGTTAATTTAGTATAGACTTCAATAATACTATCAATATAATGTTAATTTAGTGTAGACTTCAATAATACTATCAATATAATGTTAATTTAGTATAGACTTCAATAATACTATCAATATAATGTTAATTTAGTGTAGACATTCATCAATGTTACTATCAATATCATGTTCATTCAATATAGATATTAATCAATGTTACTGTCAATGTCAGGTTACCTTCCTTTATTCGTGGCCAGGATTCATTTGAAGGGGAATTTAAAGACCAGGAGGGATTTATGACCTTAGCGTCAGGGGTCAGGGAATGGGTCAGGGTAACGCCGTATAGTAAATCTCTCTCTGCCCCTTTGCCTTGTTGTGCTTTGTGGTCTAATTGAAAAGAGCATGATGGGAGATATGGGGTCAGGATTAGTCACCCGTGGGATATACAGCGCATTCAGAAAGTAGTCAGACCCCTTCCCTCGTTCCACATTTTGTTACGTTACAGCCTTATTTTAAAATGGATTAAATCAACATTTTTTCCTTATCAATCTACACACAAAACTCCATAATGACAAAGCAAAAACATGTTTTTAGAAATAAAAAAACTGAAATACCTTATTTACATAAGTATTCAGAACCTTTGCTATGATACTCGAAATTGAGCTCAGGTGCATCCTGTTTCCATTGATTATCCTAGAGATGTTTCTTCAACTTGATTGGAGTCCACCTGTGGTAAATTCTATTGGCTGGACATGATTTGGAAAGGCAAAAGATAGGATAGGCCTTGACCAGAACACAGTATATACATATGAAGTTGATAAAAGAGTATGCAAACATTATTTAAAGTGACCAGTGTTCCATGACTATGTAAATAGGGCAACAGCCTCTAAGGTGCAGGGTTGAGTAACCGGGTGGTTGCAGGCTAGTGATGGCTATTTAACAGTCTGATGGCTTTGAGATAGAAGATTTTCTTCAGTCTCTCGGTCCCAGCTTTGATGCACTTGTACTGACCCCGCCTTCTGGATAGTAGCTGGGTGAACAGGCCGTGGCTCGGGTGGCTGAGGTCCTTTAAAATCTTCGTGGCTTTCCTGTGACACCGGGTGCTGTAGATGTCCTGGAGGGCAGGCAATGTGTCCCCGGGGATGCGTTGGGCAGACTGCACCACCCTCTGGAGAGCCCTGCTGTTGCGGACCGTGCAGTTGCCGTACCAGGCGGTGATACAGCCCGGAAAGGACGCTCTCAATTGTGCATCTGTAAAAGTTTGTGAGGGTTTTAGGTGACAAGCCAAATTTGTTCAGCCTCCTGAGGTTGAAGTGGCGCTGTTGCTGTTGTTCCTTCTTCACCACACTGTCTGTGTGGGTGGACCATTTGAGATTGTTAGTGATGAGGAACTCTAAGCTTTCCACCTTATCCACTGCTGTCCCTTCGATGTGGATAGGGGGGCGTGCTCCTTCTGCTGTTTCCTGAAGTCCACGATCAGCTCCTTTGTTTTGTTGACGTTGAGGGAGAGGTTATTTTCCAGCAACCACTCTGTCAGGGCCCTCACCTCCTCCCTGTAGGCTATCTCGTTGTTGTTGGTGATCAGGCCTACCACTGTTGTGTCATTTGCAAACGTGATGATTGAGTTGGAGATGTGCGTGGCCACGCAGTCATGGGTGAACAGAGAGTACAGGAGGGGGCTGAGCACGCACCCTTGTGGGGCACCAGTGTTGAGGATCAGCGAAGTGGAGGTGATGTTTCCACTACCTTCACCACCTCGAACTTAGTGATGAGCTTGTAGGGTACTATGGTATTGAAAGCTGAGCTGTAGTCTACGAACAGCATTCTTAAATAGGTATTTTTCTTGTCCAGTCGAGATAGGGCAGTGTGCGGTGTGATGGCGATTGAGTCATCCATGGATCTATTGGGGCAGTACGCAAATTGCAGTTGGTCTAGGGTGTCGGGTAAGGTGATATGATCCTTAACTAGCCTCTCAAAGCACTTCATGATGACAGAAGTGAGTGCTACTCTGCGATAGTCATTTAGTTTAGTTACCTTCGCTTTCTTGGGTACAGGAACAATGGTGGCCATCTTGAAGCAAGTTGGGAAAACCGCTGGTATAGGGAGAGATTGAATATGTCCATAAACACTCCAGCCAGGTGGTCAGCACATGATCTGAGGACGCGGCTAGTGATGCCGCCTGGGCCGGCGAGGCTTAACATGCTTAAATGTCTTGATCACGTCGGCCAAGGGGAACGAGAGCGGTGCTGGCCTGCGTCGACGGCACTGTGTTTCCCTCGAAGTGGGAGAAGAAGGTGTTTAGCTTGTCCGGGAGTTAGACGTCGGTGTCCGCTACATGGCTGAATCAGTCACCGTGCCGTGGCTAGGATCAGTCACAGAGCCGTGGCTAGGATCAGTCACAGAGCCGTGGCTAGGGTCAGTCACAGAGCCGTGGCTAGGATCAGTCACAGAGTCGTGGCTAGGATCAGTCACCGTGCCGTGGCTAGGATCAGTCACAGAGCCGTGCCTAGGATCAGTCACCGTACCGTGGCTAGGATCAGTCACAGAGCCCTGGCTAGGATCAGTCACAGAGCCCTGGCTAGGATCAGTCACAGAGCCCTGGCTAGGATCAGTCACAGAGCCCTGGCTAGGATCAGTCACAGAGCCGTGGCTAGGGTCAGTCACAGAGCCGTGGCTAGGATCAGTCACAGAGCCGTGGCTAGGACCAGTCACAGAGCCGTGGCTAGGACCAGTCACAGAGTCGTGGCTAGGGTCAGTCACAGAGCCGTGGCTAGGGTCAGTCACAGAGCCGTGGCTAGGATCAGTCACAGAGCCCTGGCTAGGATCAGTCACAGAGCCCTGGCTAGGATCAGTCACAGAGCCCTGGCTAGGATCAGTCACAGAGCCGTGGCTAGGGTCAGTCACAGAGCCGTGGCTAGGATCAGTCACAGAGCCGTGGCTAGGACCAGTCACAGAGCCGTGGCTAGGACCAGTCACAGAGTCGTGGCTAGGGTCAGTCACAGAGCCGTGGCTAGGGTCAGTCACAGAGCCGTGGCTAGGACCAGTCACAGAGCCGTGGCTAGGATCAGTCACAGAGCCGTGGCTAGGATCAGTCACAGAGCCGTGGCTAGGATCAGTCACAGAGCCGTGGCTAGGGTCAGTCACAGAGCCCTGGCTAGGATCAGTCACAGAGCCGTGGCTAGGATCAGTCACAGAGCCGTGGCTAGGATCAGTCACAGAGCCGTGGCTAGGATGCCGTGGCTAGGATCAGTCACAGAGCCGTGGCTAGGATCAGTCACAGAGCCGTGGCTAGGATCAGTCACAGAGCCGTGGTTAGGATCAGTCACAGAGCCGTGGCTAGGATCAGTCACAGAGCCGTGGCTAGGATCAGTCACAGAGCCGTGGCTAGGATCAGTCACAGTGCCGTGGCTAGGATCAGTCACAGAGCCGTGGCTAGGATCAGTCACAGAGCCGTGGCTAGGATCAGTCACCGTGCCGTGGCTAGGATCAGTCACAGTGCCGTGGCTAGGACCAGTCACAGAGCCGTGGCTAGGATCAGTCACCGTGCCGTGGCTAGGATCAGTCACAGAGCCGTGGCTAGGATCAGTCACAGAGCCGTGGCTAGGATCAGTCACAGAGCCGTGGCTAGGATCAGTCACAGAGCCGTGGCTAGGATCAGTCACAGAGCCGTGGCTAGGATCAGTCACAGAGCCGTGGTTAGGACCAGTCACAGAGCCGTGGCTAGGATCAGTCACCGTAGGATCTCAATGGCAAATTTGAAATGAGTTGCGGAATCAGAAAGGAACACTGCCGCTCCCTCGTTCTCCAACAGAAAGGAACACTGCCGCTCCCTCGTTCTCCAACAGAAAGGAACACTGCCACTCCCTCGTTCTCCAACAGAAAGGAACACTGCCACTCCCTCGTTCTCCAACAGAAAGGAACACTGCCACTCCCTCGTTCTCCAACAGAAAGGAACACTGCCACTCCCTCGTTCTCCAACAGAAAGGAACACTGCCACTCCCTCGTTCTCCAACAGAAAGGAACACTGCCACTCCCTCGTTCTCCAACAAAGTGAATTGATCAGAAAGGAACACTGCCACTCCCTCGTTCTCCATCAAAGTGAATTGATCAGAAAGGAACACTGCCACTCCCTCGTTCTCCATCAAAGTGAATTGATCAGAAAGGAACACTGCCACTCCCTCGTTCTCCATCAAAGTGAATTGATCAGAAAGGAACACTGCCGCTCCCTCGTTCTCCAACAAAGTGAATTGATCAGAAAGGAACACTGCCGCTCCCTCGTTCTCCAACAAAGTGAATTGAGGGGCGAACTGAAGCGAAGAGGACATTCAACAACGTTCGGAGGGAGGGCAGGGAAACGTGATAGAAGTACATCTTTATACCCATGTCATGTTACTTTGACAAACTCTTAACACGAAATGAATACAAGCACTCAGTCTTTCAATGGCCTACCAGTGATTTTCACCTTGGCAAAGGTGATTAAAGGGAAACTGTATATATTTGTTTATAGAAGCAGGTTAAGAGGGTTATTGGCCTATATAGCTGTGGATGATATGGATGTTAGGAAAATGTCTCAATTGCTTAGATCCGATTGTAAAAAATAAATAAAAATCCAATCATTGAAAGTGCAAGCTAGAAAAATAAATAAATAAATAAATAAAATAAATATAAAAGTATAAAAATATAAAATAAAAGATCACCTTCTTCTCATCATCTTGCAAAGCTCAAGGTAACAGCTGGTTCTGATTATGAATAGGCTACAATACACAGGAAGGGATTTGTGAATAAAGAAAAGAACGCCACATTCGACATATCAAATGACACCATTGATCACTTGTCTTCGCTCTGAGATCTACGACAGCTCAACGCTCATACATTTGAACAAAAAATGAATTTAGTAAAAAATAAAAAATTGCTGAAACTCAGATCCCTGGTATTTCTCGATCTGTCTGCGTCTGTCTGTCCCCCCCAGGTAAGACCCACAATGTCTGACACAGCTTCCAGGTAGGACCCACAGAATGTACGACAGGTTCCAGGTAGGAGACCAACAGAGTCTGACACAGCTTCCAGGTAGGACCCACAGAATGTACGACAGCTTCCAGGTAGAAGACCAACAGAGTCTGACACAGCTTCCAGGTAGGACCCACAGAATGTACGACAGCTTCCAGGTAGGAGACCAACAGAGTCTGACACAGCTACCAGATAGGAGACCAACAGAGTTGAAAACAGCTTCCAAATAGATACCAATAGTGTCTGAGACAGCTTCCAGCTAGGACCCACAGCAACCCACAGCAAGCTTCAATTTAGGACTCACAGTCTGGGACAGCTTCCAGGTAGGAGACCAACAGAGTCTGACACAGCTTCCAGGTAGGAGACCAACAGAGTCTGACACAGCTTCCAGGTAGGAGACCGACAGAGTCTGAAACAGCTTCCAGGTGGAAGACCGACAAAGTTTAGGGAAGCTTTCAGGTAGAACCCACGGAGTCCGAGAAGACAGACAGGGTCTGAGGCAGCTTCAGGGTAGGAGACTGACGCATTCTTAAACACCTTCCAAGTAGGAGACTGACGCATTCTTAAACACCTTCCAGGTAGGAGACCGGCATAATCTGAAGCAGATTCACGGTACGAGACGGAATCTTAGATGGAATCTTAGACACTTTCCAGGTAGGAGACTAACAGAGTCTGAGGAAACCTCCAGGTAGGAGACTAACAGAGTGTGAGACAGCTTCCAAGTAGGAGACTGACACATTCTTAAACACCTTCCAGGTAGGAGACTGACACATTCTTAAACACCTTCCAGGTAGTAGACTGACACATTCTTAAACACCTTCCAGGTAGGAGACTGACACATTGTAACGTTCCTGACTTGTTTTATGTTGTTTTTGTATGTGTATATGGTCAGGGCGTGAGTTTTGGGTGGGCAGTCTATGTTTTCTGTTTCTATGTTGGTTTTGGGTTGCCTGGTATGGCTCTTAATTAGAGGCAGGTGTTTTGCGTTTTCCTCTAATTGAGAGTCATATTTAGGTAGGGTGTTCTCACTGTTTGTTTGTGGGTGATTGTCTCCTGTTTCGTCCATGTCTGTACCATACGGGACTTGAGGAGAAGAGAGAGGAGAAGGGTCAGGAGAGTGAGGAGAGGAGAAGGGTCAGGAGAGAGGAGAAGGGTCAGGAGAGTGGAGAAGGGTCAGGAGAGAGGAGAAGGGTCAGGAGAGAGGAGAAGGGTCAGGAGAGTGGAGAAGGGTCAGGAGAGAGGAGAAGGGTCAGGAGAGAGCAGAAGGGTCAGGAGAGTGGAGAAGGGTCAGGAGAGAGGAGAAGGGTCAGGAGAGAGGAGCAGGGTCAGGAGAGTGGAGAATGGTCAGGAGAGTGGAGAAGGGTCAGGAGAGTGGAGAAGGGTCAGGAGAGAGGAGAAGGGTCAGGAGAGAGGAGAAGGGTCAGGAGAGAGGAGAAGGGTCAGGAGAGTGGAGAAGGGTCAGGAGAGTGGAGAAGGGTCAGGAGAGAGGAGAAGGGTCAGGAGAGAGCAGAAGGGTCAGGAGAGTGAGGAAGGGTCAGGAGAGAGGAGAAGGGTCAGGAGAGAGGAGAAGGGTCAGGGGAGAGGAGAAGGGTCAGGAGAGAGGAGAAGGGTCAGGGGAGAGGAGAAGGGTCAGGAGAGTGGAGAAGGGTCAGGAGAGTGGAGAAGGGTCAGGAGAGAGGAGAAGGGTCAGGAGAGAGGAGAAGGGTCAGGAGAGAGGAGAAGGGTCAGGAGAGTGGAGAAGGGTCAGGAGAGAGGAGAAGGGTCAGGAGAGAGGAGAAGGGTCAGGAGAGAGGAGAAGGGTCAGGAGAGTGGAGAAGGGTCAGGAGAGAGGAGAAGGGTCAGGAGAGAGGAGAAGGGTCAGGAGACAGGAGTAGGGTCAGGAGAGAGGAGAAGGGTCAGGAGAGATGAGAAGGGTCAGGAGAGTGGAGAAGGGTCAGGAGAGTGGAGAAGGGTCAGGAGAGTGGAGAAGGGTCAGGAGACTGGAGAAGGGTCAGGAGAGAGGAGAAGGGTCAGGAGACTGGAGAAGGGTCAGGAGAGAGGAAAAGGGTCAGGAGAGTGGAGAAGGGTCAGGAGAGAGGAGAAGGGTCAGGAGAGAGGAGAAGGGTCAGGAGAGTGGAGAAGTGTCAGGAGAGAGGAGAAGGGTCGGGAGAGAGGAGAAGGGTCAGGAGAGTGGAGAAGTGTCAGGAGATTGGAGAAGGGTGTGTTTTTGTCAGGCGGTCTCAGACAGGAGAGTGGAGAAGGGTCAGGAGAGTGGAGAAGGGTCAGGAGAGAGGAGAAGGGTCAGGAGAGAGGAGAAGGGTCAGGAGAGTGAGGAGATGAGAGTGGAGAAGGGTCAGGAGAGAGGAGAAGGGTCAGGAGAGTGAGGAGAGGAGATTGGAGAAGGTTCAGGATAGTGGAGAAGGGTCAGGAGGGAGGAGAAGGGTCAGGAGAGAGGAGAAGGGTCAGGAGACAGGAGAAGGGTCAGGAGACAGGAGACGGGTCAGGAGAGAGGAGAAGGGTCAGGAGAGAGGAGAAGGGTCAGGAGAGAGGAGAAGGGTCAGGAGAGTGGAGAAGGGTCAGGAGAGAGGAGAAGGGTCAGGAGAGTGGAGAAGGGTCAGGAGAGAGGAGAAGGGTCAGGAGAGTGGAGAAGGGTCAGGAGAGAGGAGAAGGGTCAGGAGAGAGGAGAAGGGTCAGGAGAGTGGAGAAGGGTCAGGAGAGAGGAGAAGGGTCAGGAGAGTGGAGAAGGGTCAGGAGAGAGGAGAAGGGTCAGGAGAGAGGAGAATGGTCAGGAGAGAGGAGAAGGGTCAGGAGAGTGGAGAAGTGTCAGGAGAGTGGAGAAGGGTCAGGAGAGTGGAGAAGGGTCAGGAGAGAGGAGAAGGGTCAGGAGAGAGGAGAAGGGTCAGGAGAGTGGAGAAGTGTCAGGAGAGTGGAGAAGGGTCAGGAGAGTGGAGAAGGGTCAGGAGAGAGGAGAAGGGTCAGGAGAGAGGAGAAGGGTCAGGAGAGAGGAGAAGGGTCAGGAGAGTGGAGAAGTGTCAGGAGAGTGGAGAAGGGTCAGGAGAGTGGAGAAGTGTCAGGAGAGAGGAGAAGGGTCAGGAGAGAGGAGAAGGGTCAGGAGAGAGGAGAAGGGTCAGGAGAGTGGAGAAGTGTCAGGAGAGTGGAGAAGGGTGTGTATTTGTCAGGCGGTCTCAGACAGGAGAGTGGGGGTGAGGAAGGAAGGGGGTTCTCTACTACGGAAGGTGCGTCGGTCACACACGGTGATGCCTGGCTGGCTAGTAGAGGGGAGACTGGAGACAGAGAGCTCTTCTCCTTCTCCTGTTGTGGTGGTTGGCTAGTGAAGGGGAGGCAGGAGACAGAGAGCCTACTCCTGTCTCTTTGGGGAGGATGGAGACAGAGAACGTGCTCCTGTCTCTCTCTCTGCGGAGGCTGGAGACAGAGAGCCTACTCCTGTCTCTCAGGGGAGGCTTCTAAGGTGTCTTTCTAATGTGGTGGTGGAGCCTCTCAGCCGCCGCCTGGCCGCTCGCATTCACCACCGGTAACCAGATCACTGCTCTCACTACACGCTCTGCGCTAAAAAGCTAACAGTCTGGACTCAGAAGGCGTCTGTGGTCAGAGCTCTCTCTCTGTTTCTGTCTCTCTCTTTCTCTTGCTCATTTTTCTTCACTATCTCTCTCTCTCTCTCTCTCTCTCTCTCTCTCTCTCTCTCTCTCTCTCTCTCTCTCTCTCTCTCTCTCTCTCTCTCCCTCTCTCTCTCTCTCTCTCCCTCTCGCTCTCTCTCTCTTTCCCCCTCTATTTCTCTCTCTTTGTCTCTCTTTCTCTCTCTCTCTCTCTCTCTCTCTCTCTCTCCCTCTCTTTCTCTCTCTCTCTCTCTCTCCTCTCTCTCTCTCTCTCTCTCTCTCCTCTCTCTCTCTCTCTCTCTCTCTCTCTCTCTCTCCCTCTCTCTCTCTCTCTCTCCCTTTCTCTCTCTCTTTCCCCCTATATTTCTCTCTCTCTGTCTCCTCTTTTTCTCTCTCACTTTTCTCTCTCTCATACCTCCTCCTCCTCTCTCTCTCTCTCTCTCATTCTCTCGTTCTCCTCTCTCTGTTTCCTCCAGCAGCTAAGGGGCCTGCTTGTCTTTTATTATTTCATTTGAGTGAGAAATATGTTTGACCGGGAACCAAACTAACTTGTTCTCTTCCTTCATTTCAACCCAATGGCTGATTCTCCCCCAGTCAGACGCGTCGGCATCTTAATTAATAATAGGGGAAGATTGATATTCCTCCCGTTTTCAAACCAATCGGTTTTGACATAATGAATGTGTCAGACAATAAACTTTTGCCTGTCCAAATATATTGTTGGACATATGGATATACAGTGGGGAGAACAAGTATTTGATACACTGCCGATTTTGCAGGTTTTCCTACTTACAAAGCATGTAGAGGTCTGTAATTATTATCATAGGTACACTTCAACTATGAGAGACGGAATCTAAAACAAAAATCCAGAAAATCACATTGTATGATTTTTAAGTAATTAATTTGCATTTTATTGCATGACATAAGTATTTGATACATCAGAAAAGCAGAACTTAATATTTGGTACAGAAACCTTTGTTTGCAATTACAGAGATCATACGTTTCCTGTAGTTCTTGACTAGGTTTGCACACACTGCAGCAGGGATTTTGGCCCACTCCTCCCTACAGATCTTCTCCAGATCCTTCAGGTTTCGGGGCTGTCGCTGGGCAATACGGACTTTCAGCTCCCTCCAAAGATTTTCTATTGGGTTCAGGTCTGGAGACTGGCTAGGCCACTCCAGGACCTTGAGATGCTTCTTACGGAGCCACTCCTTAGTTGCCATGGCTGTGTGCTTCGTGTCGTTGTCATGCTGGAAGACCCAGCCACGACCCATCTTCAATGCTCTTACTGAGGGAAGGAGGTTGTTGGCCAAGATCTCGCGATACATGGCCCCATCCATCCTCCCCTCAATACGGTGCAGTCGTCCTGTCCCCTTTGCAGAAAAGCATCCCCAAAGAATGATGTTTCCACCTCCATGCTTCACGGTTGGGATGGTGTTCTTGGGGTTGTACTCATACTTCTTCTTCCTCCAAACACGGCGAGTGGAGTTAGACCAAAAAGCTCTATTTTTGTCTCATCAGACCACATGACCTTCTCCCATTCCTCCTCTGGATCATCCAGATGGTCATTGCAAACATCAGACAGGCCTGGACATGCACTGGCTTAAGCAGGGGGACCTTGCGTGCGCTGCAGGATTTTAATCCATGACGGCGTAGTGTGTTACTAATGGTTTTCTTTGAGACTGTGGTCCCAGCTCTCTTCAGGTCATTGACCAGGTCCTGCCGTGTAGTTCTGGGCTGATCCCTCACCTTCCTCATGATCATTGATGCCCCACGAGGTGAAATCTTGCATGGAGCCCCAGACCGAGGGTGATTGACCGTCATCTTGAACTTCTTCCATTTTCTAATAATTGCGCCAACAGTTGTTTCCTTCTCACCAAGCTGCTTGCCTATTGTCCTGTAGCCCATCCCAGCCTTGTGCAGGTCTACAATTTTATCCCTGATGTCCTTACACAGCTCTCTGGTCTTGGCCATTGTGGAGAGGTTGGAATCTGTTTGATTGTGTGTGGACAGGTGTCTTTTATACAGGTAACGAGTTCAAACAGGTGCAGTTAATACAGGTAATGAGTGGAGAACAGGAGGGCTTCTTAAAGAAAAACTAACAGGTCTGTGAGAGCCGGAATTCTTACTGGTTGGTAGGTGATCAAATACTTATGTCATGCAATAAAATGCAAATTAATTATTTAAAAATCATACAATGTGATTTTCTGGATTTTTGTTTTAGATTCCGTCTCTCACAGTTGAAGTGTACCTATGATAAAAATTACAGACCTCTACATGCTTTGTAAGTAGGAAAACCTGCAAAATCGGCAGTGTATCAAATACTTGTTCTCCCCACTGTATATGTGAAATATTTATGAACGAGATAGGTATCACACCAATCACCTGTCAAATATGGTGTCACATTAAGGGACGAAAGCTGATAATCTATTTTTGTATTTAACTAGGCAAGTCATTTCAGAACAAATGATTATTTTCAATGACGGCCTACCCTGGGCCAAACCCGGACGACGCAGGGCCAATTGTGCACCGCCCTATGGGACTCCCGATCACTGCTGGATGTGATTCAGCCTGGAATTGAACCAGGGTTTGTAGTGACACCTCGTGCACTGAGACGCAGTGCCTTAGACCACTGCACCACTCGGGGGCCCCTAAAAAGAAGCCCCAGTTTAAGAATTTAAACAAAATGTTGCAAATGTCAAACGTCTTGTTATGTGCGTTATACTAATTTATGTTAATTTATGTAACACAATGGTGGACATACGATACGTAACACAATTAAATCAGTGACACCAGACCAGACATTTAACTAATATTTCAGCTCAGGTGACGTATAACTACAATGGATAAACGTCACTGTTATGATGTATTTGTAATGAGACCATGCTGATCAGAAAGCTCCTCACGCCATTGAGTGTATTTTGTCAGATAAACATTCATCAACATAAAAACAGATATGCAGGTTAAAAAGTGTGCTCCTCTTATTTTTCGGGGGGCTGCGTCGTGACATGTGGAGAGCACTGCGGCATCAAGCACAATTGCAAGTTTAAATGTCTTCTAACATTGCTCGATAGTCAATGGAGTTTTGATATTGAAGGCGCGAGATTCATTAATTTATTGGATTCGTTTCAGGGACAGAAAAATACAACAATGTGTTCTTCAAATTTGTTCTACGATAAGGTTGTTACTGTAAATGTTACATGTCTGATGTTCTACGATAAGGTTGTTACTGTAAATGTTACAAGGTCTGATGTTCTACGATAAGGTTGTTACTGTAAATGTTACATGTCTGATGTTCTACGATAAGGTTGTTACTGTAAATGTTACGAGGTCTGATGTTCTACGATAAGGTTGTTACTGTAAATGTTACATATCTGATGTTCTACGATAAGGTTGTTACTGTAAATGTTACATGTCTGATGTTCTACGATAAGGTTGTTACTGTAAATGTTACATATCTGATGTTCTACGATAAGATTGTTACTGTAAATGTTACAAGGTCTGATGTTCTACGATAAGGTTGTTACTGTAAATGTTACAAGGTCTGATGTTCTACGATAAGGTTGTTACTGTAAATGTTACATATCTGATGTTCTACGATAAGGTTGTTACTGTAAATGTTACATGTCTGATGTTCTACGATAAGGTTGTTACTGTAAATGTTACATATCTGATGTTCTACGATAAGGTTGTTACTGTAAATGTTACATATCTGATGTTCTACAATAAGGTTGTTACTGTAAATGTTACAAGGTCTGATGTTCTACGATAAGGTTGTTACTGTAAATGTTACAAGGTCTGATGTTCTACGATAAGGTTGTTACTGTAAATGTTACATGTCTGATGTTCTACGATAAGGTTGTTACTGTAAATGTTACAAGGTCTGATGTTCTACGATAAGGTTGTTACTGTAAATGGTACATGTCTGATGTTCTACGCTAAGGTTGTTACTGTAAATGTTACAAGGTCTGATGTTCTACGATAAGGTTGTTACTGTAAATGTTACAAGGTCTGATGTTCTACGATAAGGTTGTTACTGTAAATGTTACATGTCAGAATAGTAATAGTATTGGAGAACTAAAAGATCACCGGAGAGATACCAGACCAGACAGGCACCAGACCGGACACCAGACCAGACATCATGACCATGAGATCAGGTTTGGACAAAAGATATTGTGTCCATATTTAGAGACCTTAGTGTGTCTGTTAAGAATAGTCTGGTAATAGCCTGGTCTACGGTTGTTTGGGCTGGACCATAATAGCATGTTGGTCATCTGTATGGAACTGTATGTATCTGAGGAGAAAGTGTATGTAATCACCTCAGCCTTATGAGATAGGACGTTTATTGACTCCCGATACGTGATATTATTGGAAAATATATAATGCTGTAATTACTGTTGTCTAGAAGCAGTGATCCAATATAAAGTTAGCATAACACCATTGGTAGCTACCTTCAGGATTTAAACTAGCAACCTTGTAAAGATTAGTACTGTATATAACATTCATTGAGCAGTATAAATATCTCTACATATAGACACTGTAACAATTATCTACCACCCAGCACTGCTAGATTCTAACCTTAAAGATTAAGTACAGTGGCTGACCAGGATATAGATGAATCTAGTACAGTGGCTGACCAGGATGTACATGAATCTAGTACAGTGGCTGACCAGGATGTACATTAAAATAGTACAGATGCTGACCAGGATGTACATGAATCTAGTACAGTGGCTGACCAGGATGTACATGAATCTAGTACAGTGGCTGACCAGGATGTACATGAATCTAGTACAGTGGCTGACCAGGATGTACATGAATCTAGTACAGTGGCTGACCAGGATGTACATTAAAATAGTACAGATGCTGACCAGGATGTACATGAATCTAGTACAGTGGCTGACCAGGATGTACATGAATCTAGTACAGTGGCTGACCAGGATGTACATTAATATAGTACAGATGCTGACCAGGATGTACATGAATCTAGTACAGTGGCTGACCAGGATGTACATGAATCTAGTACAGTGGCTGACCAGGATGTACATGAATCTAGTACAGACGCTGACCAGGATGTACATGAATCTAGTACAGACGCTGACCAGGATGTACATGAATCTAGTACAGACGCTGACCAGGATGTACATGAATCTAGTACAGACGCTGACCAGGATGTACATGAATCTAGTACAGTGGCTGACCAGGATGTACATGAATCTAGTACAGACGCTGACCAGGATGTACATGAATCTAGTACAGACGCTGACCAGGATGTACATGAATCTAGTACAGACGCTGACCAGGATGTACATGAATCTAGTACAGACGCTGACCAGGATGTACATGAATCTAGTACAGTGGCTGACCAGGATGTACATGAATCTAGTACAGACGCTGACTAGGATGTACATGAATCTAGTACAGACGCTGACCAGGATGTACATGAATCTAGTACAGACACTGACCAGGATGTACATGAATCTAGTACAGTGGCTGACCAGGATGTACATTAATATAGTACAGTGGCTGACCAGGATGTAACCACTGTAACTTGTACTATCTATACCACCCTGCATCTCAGAAGATAACAAACCCTAGACATAATCGCATCCCTTCTAAGACGGACAGAAAATTTCAAATTTCCTATATGCTGAGCCACATAGCTCCACCAACGAAGAAGACTTTGAGCGTCACTCCTGGACCAGACTCACAACAATGTATTGATACTACCCCCCCCCCCCCATACTGAGCACTTAGTGGGTATAAGGTGTCCACCCCCTCCAAGGTCGGCGCCAAGCTCTGCCTTCTATGCACCACAAACCAGAATTCATTGCAAATCAATCGAACAAAGTACAACTGATCAGTAAACCAATTAGTAATTGTAGCTCTTCTACCGGGTCTTAGTTTTCACCCCAAAGCTTTCACTGTGTTTTAAATTTGTCATTCATTTTTTCATATAGATGGGCTTTACTTGTTGTGCTATATATCGGTAGCCTGGGTCCCGCGCTAATGGATTAAAGCCTAAGCGCTGAACAGCAGAACGTTATGCTATGAATTGGTTTCACAAAGAAGTGAATTACTTGTCAGGTCAAATGGAGGAAAACTAAGAACAAAATTGAATTTTTAAAAACCTTGCACAACCTTGTATTGTAGTTAATTGTAATAGCTCGTAGTTACAGTGTGATAACAACATGTATCTGGTGGTAATTGCAGTCTGTAATTATAGAGGTGTGACAACAAATGTTTGTTACCATGCTTGTTAGAAATGGGCAAGTTTCCACTAAATTCACCAATTTAGTGTTGAGTTTCTTCTCCGCTGCATCTGATTAAGTAAAAAAACGGTCACAAGGTTGTGTTCTATTGTGGACATATGGGCTGGGTGTCTGGGAATTACTGTACAAAAGGTTGGATGTATAATTATATTTAATGTTACCCATTATAACAAGCTGAACCTTGGCATCGAAGGTAGATGATGAACCCCGAACTACACCACAGAGACAGGATTTTAAGTTACATAGCAAAAAACATCCCTATCAAAATCGGTCAGTTTAAACTAGAGATACAACTTTATCATAATTTGTATTTTTTTGTTGCAATGGATGTGTCTCAATCCATCACATCCGCCGATGTCACACTTCCGCATCTGTGGTGAAAGGTGACAGAGCTGGAGGGGTGTTCGTCAGACCAGGAGACATTCCATCTGAGGTGAAAGGTGACAGAGCTGGAGGGGTGTTTGTCAGACCAGGAGACATCCCATCTGAGGTGAAAGGTGACAGAGATAGAGCGGTGTTGGTCAGACCAGGAGACATCCCATCTGAGGTGAAAGGTGACAGAGATAGAGCAGTGTTTATCAGACCAGGAGACATCCCATCTGAGGTGAAAGGTGACAGAGAGGTGTTGGTCGGACCAGGAGACATCCCATCTGAGGTGAAAAGTGACAGAGATAGAGCAGTGTTGGTCAGACCAGGAGACATCCCATCTGAGGTGAAAGGTGATAGAGCGGTGTTGGTCAGACCAGGAGACATCCCATCTGAGGTGAAAGGAGACAGAGCTAGAGCAGTGTTGGTCAGACCAGGAGACATCCCATCTGTGGTGAAAGGTGACAGAGCTAGAGCAGTGTTGGTCAGACCAGGAGACATCCCATCTGTGGTGAAAGGAGACAGAGCTAGAGCAGTGTTTGTCAGACCAGGAGACATCCCATCTGAGGTGAAAGGTGACAGAGCTAGAGCAGTGTTGGTCAGACCAGGAGACATCCCATCTGTGGTGAAAGGTGACAGAGCTAGAGCAGTGTTTGTCAGACCAGGAGACATCCCATCTGAGGTGAAAGGTGACAGAGATAGAGCAGTGTTTGTCAGACCAGGAGACATCCCATCTGAGGTGAAAGGTGACAGAGATAGAGCAGTGTTTGTCAGACCAGGAGACATTCCTGAAAATAGCGTCCGAACGATTTGACCTAAAAAACAAGATGGTGTGATGATGTTCTCCGTTTTGCTCCATGTGCCCCACAAGTATCAAGGGACTAGTCTGAAGGTAACCGGTACCGGTTTTAGAATATTAATGGAAGTATAAAGGTCATTTTGTGCCAAGGCCAAAAAAAAGGGTGTTTAATATGTGCATTTTTTTAATATATATATATATTTCCTGTGCTTTCTTATATCTCCTAGATATAGGACAAACACTTTTAAAACCTTGTTTCTTAGACTGCAGGGGTACTCAGTACTATTTATGAAGGTCAGGTCAGGCAAATTTCCCTAGGTGGCAAAGGTCCGAATGCATAATGTAATTTATCGCCGTAGTTACAAAACCCCCCACCTCGCAACACACCTCAAACTGTTCACACCCCTCTTGTTGGAGCCAGAGCAAATGTGCAGTTTTAAAGCTAATTTCCTGCAATTCTACACGTTTTGCCATATGGCAGTGATTTTAAAAAATTCAATTTTAAAAGCTAATTTCCTGAAATTCTATGCATTCTTCCATGTCTTATGTGTGTTTATATAACACCAGGGGTCGAAGCTCGACCAATAAAAAAAAATGTTTTTTGGGGGGGACCTTTGGTCCGTATTGACCCTGTTCTGGGTCCAATTCCGGTCCCCGGTGCGCCAGTTGAGTATGTAGGCTCTAGAGAGAATTAAAATGAAGTGTATTTCGAGGGGTACTTACGTGTAATTAATGTGTGCTTATATAATACATTACCCATCTTGACAACCTGACCCTCATTTTAAGGCTTGGAGAAGCCTTCCCCCCCCGGGGGGAAGCACAATACAAGTGAGAAAATAAACACATTAAATAAACACATTAAATAAACACATTAGTGTACATGTAGTATCTGCAAGAGTACAAGGTTGTCTGTCACACCCTGATCTGTTTCACCTGTCTTTGTGCGTGTCTCCACCCCCCTCCAGTTGTCATCCATCTTCCCCACCTGGTGTTGGTCTCATCGCTTTTTTTCTAGGGCGCCAGGTAGCATAGTGGTGAGAGTGTTGGGACAATGACCGAAAGGTTGGTGGATCGAATCCCTGAGCTGACAAAGTAAAAATCTGTTGTTCTGACCCTGAACTATTCGGTTAACCCGCTGTTCCTAGGCTGTCATTATAAAAATATTTTGTTCTTCACAGACTTGCCTAGTTAAATAAAATCAAAAAGTTCTAGTTAGTGTCAGTTCTCCTGTTGTTGGTCTCATTGTTTTATTCCAGTCAGAGTCAGTTCTCCTGGTGTTGGTCTCATTGTTTTATTCCAGTCAGTTCTCCTGGTGTTGGTCTCATTGTTTTATTCCAGTCAGTTCTCCTGGTGTTGGTCTCATTGTTTTATTCCAGTCAGTTCTCCTGGTGTTGGTCTCATTGTTTTATTCCAGTCAGAGTCAGTTCTCCTGTTGTTGGTCTCATTGTTTTATTCCAGTCAGAGTCAGCTCTCCTGGTGTTGGTATCATTGTTTTATTCTTCTCCAGAGCCTTGATAGTTGTCGCTTGTTCCTTCACAAGGTTTAGCTATTTAAAGGTTCGTGTAACTTTATACACTGAACAAAAAATAGAAACACAACATGTAAAGTGCTGGTCTCGTGTTTCATGAGCTGAAATAAAAGATCCCAGAAATGTTCCATACTCACAAAGAGCTTATTTCTTTCAGATTTTGTGCGCACATTTGTTAACATCCCTGTTAGTGAGCATTTCATCCTTTGTCAAGATAATCCATCCACCTAACAGGTGTGGCATATCAAGAAATGATTTAAACAGCATGATCATTACACAGGTGCACCTTGTGCTGGGGACAATTTTTCTTCAGTATGGTTACCTATGAGCAATTTCTATATAATTACTTACTACTCATAACCAAGTGAAAATACCTACGAACAAAAGATGAGATTCTACTTTAGTTAACTTTATTGCAACAAGTAAAAATACCTTACATTTCTTGCAAAATAGAAAATATGTTAATTTTTAGATTAATAGTATAGGTCTTAATTTAATTTTTAGATTAAAATTATAGGTCTACTCAATAACATAAAGATAGCTAAATTAGAACAATGGGTTTGTCTTTTTCTTCACTTTTTAACATTATAAGTAACAATGGAGTCTCTAGCTAATTAGATAGTGAATAGCTAACCTAACATATTTGCCAGCTTTAATTAGCTAGTTAGTCAAGGTTAGAAAACTACCTAGCTAGATTGCATGGAAAGTACATTTTGTAGATGGTAGCTAGCTAGCTAACTAGCCTAGTAGGTAGGCCCAACAAAAAAAACAGCTAACGTTTGCTAGCTACAGTTAACTAGCTAGCTAACACTTGGCTAGCTAGCAAACACTAGCTAACTACCTATGCTAAATCGTCCAGCAAAATTCATGTAACCATAAAAGCTAAACAAATTGCATGGAAAACTTTCTTTCTCTCTCCTGTGTTGACGTTTTGACCTACAAACCTACAAACAAACTGTTTATTTCGCTGCAACTTTTCATGTCTGGATTTTGCTGATCTCTACCCCGTTCTTTGCACACTGTTACATGACATCAGTGTCAACACATGTGGCCATTGTTATTTTGAGTTGGGCAGATCTTGACATGTGTCACGCCCTGACCTTAGAGAGCTTTTTATGTCTCTATTTTGGTTTGGTCAGGGTGTGATTTGGGTGGGCATTCTATGTTATTTTTTCTATGTTTTGTATTTCTTTGTTTTGGCCGGGTGTGGTTCTCAATCAGGGACAGCTGACTATCGTTGTCTCTGATTGGGAACCATACTTAGGTAGCTTTTCCCCACCGATGCTTTGTGGGTAGTTATTTTCTGTTTTGTGTTTCTGCACCTGACAGGACTGTTTCGGTTTCGTTTATTCTCTTTGTTATTTTTGTTTAGTGTTCAGTTTAAATAAAAAGTCATGAACACTTACCACATGGCGCTTTGGTCCGATTCCTCTTCATCCGACGACGACACCCATTACAACATGATGCCTTAATTCCCGGGGATAAATAAATAATTGCCCCAATGCTTTCCATCCAAAAGTGAGAATGTTCTTCAACAGGGCAACCCTTGCAAGGTTACATGATGGAATAAGAGTTTGTCTTATGACCATTTTAAGTATATTTTTAAACTATTATTCAACCACGTTTTAATAGGCTTACAATTTGGCAAACAGTTATGACTATCTTACAATTGTAACCATACATGTTTATTAATGTGTCTAAAGTGTTTAATTGATGGTTAAAGTAATTGACCATTGTCAAATGCAGCGTTAAATTACTTAACAATTCTGAGTAATGTGAACCATTTGTGAATCTATTTTTTGCCATTGGGCCTGGGCAGCAGACTCCAGATCCCTTTTTGACTGGAATAAAACAATGAGAACAACACCAATGGTTTGCTGCTGTAAAGCCTTCTTTTTTTACAGTGTCTACGAGGTGGTCAGTTTTCAATTGGTGGTTTGTGCCAGCTGAAATAATGGTGAGTTGGGATGGTATCAAAAACTGTAATATTTATTACACGCATGGCAGTAAGAATTTGTTGTTACACCTCTGTAATTACCAGCAGTTACATGTTGTTTTTACAGTGTTACTATGAATTATTACAATTAACTACAATACTTTTTACATTTAAGGACCTTTTAAAATAAAGTGGTACCAAAAGTTTGAAATAAATTCATGCTGGAGATTATAAGGATTTTTTTTTACTTTTGCACAAATCGGTGCTCTTTCGCGTGACAGCAACGTCACCCAGATTCTGTTTAGTGTTCCTCAGTAGCTTTACAAACCTGTGGAAGGGTTTGATCTGCTTTCTGAATTATAGACGACATACGCTGATAATTGACAGAGAAATTACACATGGCAGGCAGGCACATCAGACGGCTAAATATATCCCACGTCAGAATGAGGACCCAGTCAAGATGATCAAAGTATTTATGTTGTCAGATTTTTTTTCAACGGAAAAACCAGCACCTCTATGTCTTCAGTAGGTGTGTTCTTTGAGCATAATCGTCCCCCTAATTTCAATACTCTATGGCTTTGGAGTTTCAAATCTTCGACTGCGTCTCAAATCGCACCCTATTCCCTATATGACCTACACCCTATCCCCATAGGGCTCTTGTCAAAAGTAGTGCACTAGGTAGGGAATAGTCTTCCATTTGGGACAGTCGCACTGTGGTTTTTCGGTGGATATTTACTCAGTAGAAGGGTGTAATATCAACACGTAAAGAGGACAGTGGGAAAATAATCATCTGGTGCCGTACGCCAAGTGGGGTTTCTCCTTGACAACTGATGGGTAATTTTCACGTCTGTCCATACAGAGAGGTGGACCTGAGCTACGATTAGTCCTGACTCCTGTCCTGCCCTTGCCCAAGCATGTACTGTCATTATACTTGCTTTTCTCATCTCGCCTCCTTGAATCCATTTGATGCCACTTTGTTTCATTGTTTAGTCTCTTTGTGTCATCAATTATGGTTTGCTGCTGTATAGCCTTCTAGCCAATGGTTTGCTGCTGTATAGTCTTATAGCCAATGGTTTGCTGCTGTATAGCCTTCTAGCCAATGGTTTGCTGCTGTATAGCCTTCTAGCCAATGGTTTGCTGCTGTATAGTCTTATAGCCAATGGTTTGCTGCTGTATAGTCTTATAGCCAATGGTTTGCTGCTGTATAGCCTTATAGCCAATGGTTTGCTGCAGTATAGTCTTCTAGCCAATGGTTTGTTGCTGTATAGCCTTCTAGCCAATGGTTTGCTGCTGTATAGCCTTCTAGCCAATGGTTTGCTGCTGTATAGCCTTCTAGCCAATGGTTTGCTGCTGTATAGCCTTCTAGCCAATGGTTTGCTGCTGTATAGCCTTATAGCCAATGGTTTGCTGCTGTATAGCCTTCTAGCCAATTGTTTGCTGCTGTATAGCCTTCTAGCCAATGGTTTGCTGCCCAATAGCCTTCTAGCCAATGGTTTGCTGCTGTATAGCCTTCTAGCCAATGGTTTGCTGCCCAATAGCCTTCTAGCCAATGGTTTGCTGCTGTATAGCCTTCTAGCCAATGGTTTGCTGCTGTATAGCCTTCTAGCCAATGGTTTGCTGCTGTATAGCCTTCTAGCCAATGGTTTGCTGCTGTATAGCCTTATAGCCAATGGTTTGCTCATGTATAGCCAATGGTTTGCTAGTCTAATTGCCTTGTGGATGTTATTGGTCTATAACAGCACAGATATTGTTCCAGAGTAGGTTAAACGAGATGTGTTTGTGTTGTCTTCTTCACTCTATACTAATACAGGACCTACAGCAGTTCAGATGCAGGAAAGTACTACTACAAGATGTATGAACACAAATGAATGATCAACCGACGTTGTAGATTATAGAATGTCAGCAGGTTGTGTACCTTTCCAAGAATATGTTTTATCACAGAGTCCTAATCTCATTCTGTGGGAACTACCAGCAGTACCAAGCACAATGCTGGGCCTATCTTTGAAGTGCATACAGGTGTAGGATCTTAATTTGACCTATATTGTCAAAGCAAAATAATTCTGCCGCAACAGGATTTGAACGTTTAGTCCTTAATGTTGCTTGATCGGTGGTCAGGCTATTAGCTGGCAAAAAATGAGGCCCACATGAAAAGTGTAATACTGTTAATATAACATTGTTTTAGTGCGGGTTTACAGTGAATTTATACAAGTCACGAAGTTCATCCGAATTTCTTGCGGCGCATGAAAATTCTCAGCAACAAAAGAGTGATCAAATTAAGATCCTACATCTGTACCATATCAATGACTGTTTTCTCTGTACTGCAGTAGGGCAATTCCGTGTTACGGGACTCGTCTGAAGAAAACTCATAAAAACGAGTGGAAGTATGCAGGTAGATTAGTGCACCCCCCCTCCCAAAAAAAGGTTTAAGTATGTACCAACAAAAAAATATATACTGTATATATATAGTTTTCTTATATCGCCTATATAAAGGAAAGACACTTCAAAACCTTATTCCTAATGATTTATTTTTTGCCATTTGTGAATCCATTATTCAATGCCTTCTATGGGATATAGTAGTAAGACCAAATTCAATGTTTCATCAGATATTTAATTTTATTTGTTTTTATAACTACAGGGGTCCTAAAATTCTGAATCAAATAGCTACATAATCGCTGGTATAACCATCGTAAAACAATTCCATATGTTAGCTTAGACTGTAGAACTTTATGCAGAAGGCCTACTTTGAATCATTTCCACTGAACATTTTAACAAAAACACATTTACAGAAAGAACTGTTCAGATACACAGAATAAAACTAATTTTATTCAGATTTTAATGAAATTCTGTTACCAATCTTTGCATCTGCACAGATTTTCCAGGAAATATGTTTTTATTTTTATTTACAGTGTAAATTATTCAGAATTTAACTTTGAAATTAATTGTTTTTATTTGGCATACATTTTAAAGTGTAAAATAGGAGTCGTAATTTAGTTTCCGTGGAATTGTCCAGTATTGTTTACCTGTGTGCTTATAATCGTAATTCCATTGCTATTAGACTACATGTAAGAATTTGGACATGATTGCCATTGTGACAAACCAATGTCAAAGGACCTCATTGTAACGATGCTGTTTCATCACGATAACATTCATCACAATCAGTCCACGTAATTTGTGATAGCATGTGCTCGCTTTAAGAATATTTGCTCTAAGAAAATATGCTGTTTACACAGATATCAAAGAAATGTTGTCTAATCTAGGTTCAGAATAAAACTATATTCAAAAGAAAGAGTTTGAGACCGAGGAGAGAGAGAGAGAGAGAGAGAGAGAGAGAGAGAGAGAGAGAGAGAGAGAGAGAGAGAGAGAGAGAGAGAGAGAGAGAGAGAGAGAGAGAGAGAGAGAGAGAGAGAGAGAGAGAGCATTCTTTCTACAAAGTTGTAACATATAAAAGCAACCAAATATTGATGAGGCACTCTATTGAGGTTGAGATCTCATTAATTATTTGATTTAGTGAAGAACACAAAAAATAATTGAAAAAAAGAAAAGAAAAGGAGAAAGTAAAAAAAAAAGAAAACAGAAATGGTTGGAAGAGGCTCAGGCTAATACCTTGATGTATCTCCAGACCTAAAATCTTTTTAATGTATTCTCTCTCTCCGCGCTCTGTGGTCTGAAAGGCGAAGCAAGGAGTAGAGCCCGAGATGGGAGAGCCTGCTGAATAGATTTCATTAATTTAATTGAAGCAGGCCCTGACAAGAGATAAAACATCTTGGGCCCACATCTCTTCAGAGGGGCTGCTGCAAGCTGCTCGGGGAAAAAGGGGGCTGCACTGAGGGAGAGGCGCTGAGGGCTTTATAGTAAACAACCCCATGAGCCATAAACAGGAGAGCAGAGAGCACAAGACACACTCAATGGAGACTTCAAGGCTGTAGAATATGTCAGAGAGAAGAGGCTGAATGGACACTGAAGAGGCCCCTTCTCTTCCCCCTTCTCTTTCTCCTGGTGTTTGGCTGTCTTCCTGCATAAGTATTCTACCTCTATTCTTATACCAGGCATTGTCCTACATCTCTGCCACTTCGGGATCTTGATGTGACGTTGCTGGTAGTAGTTCAGTTACGGTACCAACACAGATGGAAGCTTTGAGGGAAAACCATTGACACGTGAAGGTTCTTGCCCAAGGCATAAGAGAAGCGATGGGAAATCTAGAAATGAATTGAAAGTATGACATAGACCTGGTTCTGTTCTCCCTCCAGACACGCTCACAAACATTTAGACGATTGCTAACAAATATTTATTTATTCCAATGTCCATTCAGCGGAGGCTGCTGAGATGAGGACGGCTCATAATAATGTCTGGAAACGGAGCTAATGGAATCGAAACCATGTGTTTGATGTATTTGATACCGTTCCTCTGATTCAGTTGAAGCCATTACCACGAGCTTGTCCTCTATAATTAAGGTGCCACCAACCTCCTGTGATGTACACACATCATGTTCGTATTTTTTTTCTCCAGTTGATCAATTCTTTCTGTTCATTACATATTTTGTATTGCGTAAGACCTTTGGTGTAATCTATCTATGCTGGAATGCACTACCATTAGTCAGTTCAAACCAATAATCCTGTAGTTGAAAGCATCATCAATAGTTTCCAGTCGGAATTGGGGGAGAGCATAGTGCACATGAGGCCTGCCACTCAAGTCGGTGGGATTTGGATATTTGGCATTGTTACCTGATTGTTCCTCGGCATGCTAGCAGTAGCTTGGCATTGTTACCTGATTGTTCCTCGGCATGCTAGCAGTAGCTTGGCATTCTTACCTGATTGTTCCTCGGCATGCTAGCAGTAGCTTGGCATTCTTACCTGATTGTTCCTCGGCATGCTAGCAGTAGCTTGGCATTCTTACCTGATTGTTCCTCAGCATGCTAGCAGTAGCTTGGCATTGTTACCTGATTGTCCCTCGGCATGCTAGCAGTAGCTTGGCATTGTTACCTGATTGTTCCTCGGCATGCTAGCAGTAGCATTGCTTTCTTACCTGATTGTTCCTCGGCATGCTAGCAGTAGCTTGGCATTCTTACCTGATTGTTCCTCGGCATGCTAGCAGTAGCTTGGCATTCTTACCTGATTGTTCCTCAGCATGCTAGCAATAGCTTGGCGTTCTTACCTGATTGTTCCTCAGCATGCTAGCAGTAGCTTGGCATTCTTACCTGATTGTTCCTCGGCATGCTAGCAATAGCTTGGCGTTCTTACCTGATTGTCTCTCTGCATGCTAGCAGTAGCTTGGCGTTCTTACCTGATTGTACCTCGGCATGCTAGCAGTAGCTTGGCATTCTTACCTGATTGTCCCTCGGCATGCTAGCAGTAGCTTGGCATTCTTACCTGATTGTCTCTCGACATGCTAGCAGTAGCTTGGCATTCTTACCTGATTGCTCTGCATGCTAGCAGTAGCTTGGCATTCTTACCTGATTGTCCCTCGGCATGCTAGCAGTAGCTTGGCGTTCTTACCTGATTGTCCCTCGGCATGCTAGCAGTAGCTTGGCATTCTTACCTGATTGTCCCTCGGCATGCTAGCATTACTTGGCATTCTTACCTGATTGTCCCTCGACATGCTAGCAGTAGCTTGGCATTCTTACCTGATTGTCTCTCGACATGCTAGCAGTAGCTTGGCGTTCTTACCTGATTGTCTCTCGACATGCTAGCAGTAGCTTGGCATTCTTACCTGATTGTCTCTCGACATGCTAGCAGTAGCTTGGCATTCTTACCTGATTGTCCCTCGACATGCTAGCAGTAGCTTGGCATTCTTACCTGATTGTTCCTCAGCATGCTAGCAGTAGCTTGGCATTGTTACCTGATTGTCCCTCGGCATGCTAGCAGAAGCTTGGCATTGTTACCTGATTGTTCCTCGGCATGCTAGCAGTAGCATTGCTTTCTTACCTGATTGTTCCTCGGCATGCTAGCAGTAGCTTGGCATTCTTACCTGATTGTTCCTCGGCATGCTAGCAGTAGCTTGGCATTCTTACCTGATTGTTCCTCAGCATGCTAGCAATAGCTTGGCGTTCTTACCTGATTGTTCCTCAGCATGCTAGCAGTAGCTTGGCGTTCTTACCTGATTGTTCCTCGGCATGCTAGCAATAGCTTGGCGTTCTTACCTGATTGTCTCTCTGCATGCTAGCAGTAGCTTGGCGTTCTTACCTGATTGTACCTCGGCATGCTAGCAGTAGCTTGGCATTCTTACCTGATTGTCCCTCGCATGCTAGCAGTAGCTTGGCATTCTTACCTGATTGTCTCTCGACATGCTAGCAGTAGCTTGGCATTCTTACCCGATTGCTCTGCATGCTAGCAGTAGCTTGGCATTCTTACCTGATTGTTCCTCAGCATGCTAGCAATAGCTTGGCGTTCTTACCTGATTGTTCCTCAGCATGCTAGCAGTAGCTTGGCGTTCTTACCTGATTGTTCCTCGGCATGCTAGCAATAGCTTGGCGTTCTTACCTGATTGTCTCTCTGCATGCTAGCAGTAGCTTGGCGTTCTTACCTGATTGTACCTCGGCATGCTAGCAGTAGCTTGGCATTCTTACCTGATTGTCCCTCGGCATGCTAGCAGTAGCTTGGCATTCTTACCTGATTGTCTCTCGACATGCTAGCAGTAGCTTGGCATTCTTACCTGATTGCTCTGCATGCTAGCAGTAGCTTGGCATTCTTACCTGATTGTCCCTCGGCATGCTAGCAGTAGCTTGGCGTTCTTACCTGATTGTCCCTCGGCATGCTAGCAGTAGCTTGGCATTCTTACCTGATTGTCCCTCGGCATGCTAGCATTACTTGGCATTCTTACCTGATTGTCCCTCGACATGCTAGCAGTAGCTTGGCATTCTTACCTGATTGTCTCTCGACATGCTAGCAGTAGCTTGGCGTTCTTACCTGATTGTCTCTCGACATGCTAGCAGTAGCTTGGCATTCTTACCTGATTGTCTCTCGACATGCTAGCAGTAGCTTGGCATTCTTACCTGATTGTCCCTCGACATGCTAGCAGTAGCTTGGCATTCTTACCTGATTGTTCCTCAGCATGCTAGCAGTAGCTTGGCATTGTTACCTGATTGTCCCTCGGCATGCTAGCAGAAGCTTGGCATTGTTACCTGATTGTTCCTCGGCATGCTAGCAGTAGCATTGCTTTCTTACCTGATTGTTCCTCGGCATGCTAGCAGTAGCTTGGCATTCTTACCTGATTGTTCCTCGGCATGCTAGCAGTAGCTTGGCATTCTTACCTGATTGTTCCTCAGCATGCTAGCAATAGCTTGGCGTTCTTACCTGATTGTTCCTCAGCATGCTAGCAGTAGCTTGGCGTTCTTACCTGATTGTTCCTCGGCATGCTAGCAATAGCTTGGCGTTCTTACCTGATTGTCTCTCTGCATGCTAGCAGTAGCTTGGCGTTCTTACCTGATTGTACCTCGGCATGCTAGCAGTAGCTTGGCATTCTTACCTGATTGTCCCTCGGCATGCTAGCAGTAGCTTGGCATTCTTACCTGATTGTTCCTCAGCATGCTAGCAGTAGCTTGGCATTGTTACCTGATTGTCCCTCGGCATGCTAGCAGAAGCTTGGCATTGTTACCTGATTGTTCCTCGGCATGCTAGCAGTAGCATTGCTTTCTTACCTGATTGTTCCTCGGCATGCTAGCAGTAGCTTGGCATTCTTACCTGATTGTTCCTCGGCATGCTAGCAGTAGCTTGGCATTCTTACCTGATTGTTCCTCAGCATGCTAGCAATAGCTTGGCGTTCTTACCTGATTGTTCCTCAGCATGCTAGCAGTAGCTTGGCGTTCTTACCTGATTGTTCCTCGGCATGCTAGCAATAGCTTGGCGTTCTTACCTGATTGTCTCTCTGCATGCTAGCAGTAGCTTGGCGTTCTTACCTGATTGTACCTCGGCATGCTAGCAGTAGCTTGGCATTCTTACCTGATTGTCCCTCGGCATGCTAGCAGTAGCTTGGCATTCTTACCTGATTGTCTCTCGACATGCTAGCAGTAGCTTGGCATTCTTACCTGATTGCTCTGCATGCTAGCAGTAGCTTGGCATTCTTACCTGATTGTCCCTCGGCATGCTAGCAGTAGCTTGGCGTTCTTACCTGATTGTCCCTCGGCATGCTAGCAGTAGCTTGGCATTCTTACCTGATTGTCCCTCGGCATGCTAGCATTACTTGGCATTCTTACCTGATTGTCCCTCGACATGCTAGCAGTAGCTTGGCATTCTTACCTGATTGTCTCTCGACATGCTAGCAGTAGCTTGGCGTTCTTACCTGATTGTCTCTCGACATGCTAGCAGTAGCTTGGCATTCTTACCTGATTGTCTCTCGACATGCTAGCAGTAGCTTGGCATTCTTACCTGATTGTCCCTCGACATGCTAGCAGTAGCTTGGCATTCTTACCTGATTGTCTCTCGACATGCTAGCAGTAGCTTGGCATTGTTACCTGATTGTTCCTCGGCATGCTAGCAGTAGCTTGGCATTCTTACCTGATTGTCCCTCGGCATGCTAGCAGTAGCTTGGCATTCTTACCTGATTGTCCCTCGGCATGCTAGCATTACTTGGCATTCTTACCTGATTGTCCCTCGACATGCTAGCAGTAGCTTGGCATTCTTACCTGATTGTCTCTCGACATGCTAGCAGTAGCTTGGCGTTCTTACCTGATTGTCTCTCGACATGCTAGCAGTAGCTTGGCATTCTTACCTGATTGTCTCTCGACATGCTAGCAGTAGCTTGGCATTCTTACCTGATTGTCCCTCGACATGCTAGCAGTAGCTTGGCATTCTTACCTGATTGTCTCTCGACATGCTAGCAGTAGCTTGGCATTGTTACCTGATTGTTCCTCGGCATGCTAGCAGTAGCTTGGCATTCTTACCTGATTGTTCCTCGGCATGCTAGCAGTAGCTTGGCATTCTTACCTGATTGTTCCTCAGCATGCTAGCAATAGCTTGGCGTTCTTACCTGATTGTTCCTCGGCATGCTAGCAGTAGCTTGGCGTTCTTACCTGATTGTTCCTCGGCATGCTAGCAATAGCTTGGCGTTCTTACCTGATTGTCTCTCTGCATGCTAGCAGTAGCTTGGCGTTCTTACCTGATTGTACCTCGGCATGCTAGCAGTAGCTTGGCATTCTTACCTGATTGTCCCTCGGCATGCTAGCAGTAGCTTGGCATTCTTACCTGATTGTCTCTCGACATGCTAGCAGTAGCTTGGCATTCTTACCTGATTGCTCTGCATGCTAGCAGTAGCTTGGCATTCTTACCTGATTGTCCCTCGGCATGCTAGCAGTAGCTTGGCGTTCTTACCTGATTGTCTCTCTGCATGCTAGCAGTAGCTTGGCGTTCTTACCTGATTGTACCTCGGCATGCTAGCAGTAGCTTGGCATTCTTACCTGATTGTCCCTCGGCATGCTAGCAGTAGCTTGGCATTCTTACCTGATTGTCTCTCGACATGCTAGCAGTAGCTTGGCATTCTTACCTGATTGCTCTGCATGCTAGCAGTAGCTTGGCATTCTTACCTGATTGTCCCTCGGCATGCTAGCAGTAGCTTGGCATTCTTACCTGATTGTCCCTCGGCATGCTAGCATTACTTGGCATTCTTACCTGATTGTCCCTCGACATGCTAGCAGTAGCTTGGCATTCTTACCTGATTGTCTCTCGACATGCTAGCAGTAGCTTGGCGTTCTTACCTGATTGTCTCTCGACATGCTAGCAGTAGCTTGGCATTCTTACCTGATTGTCTCTCGACATGCTAGCAGTAGCTTGGCATTCTTACCTGATTGTCTCTCGACATGCTAGCAGTAGCTTGGCATTGTTACCTGATTGTTCCTCGGCATGCTAGCAGTAGCTTGGCATTCTTACCTGATTGTCCCTCGACATGCTAGCAGTAGCTTGGCATTCTTACCTGATTGTCTCTCGACATGCTAGCAGTAGCTTGGCATTGTTACCTGATTGTCTCTCGACATGCTAGCAGTAGCTTGGCATTCTTACCTGATTGTCCCTCGACATGCTAGCAGTAGCTTGGCATTCTTACCTGATTGTCTCTCGACATGCTAGCAGTAGCTTGGCATTGTTACCTGATTGTTCCTCGGCATGCTAGCAGTAGCTTGGCATTGTTATCTGATTGTTCCTCGGCATGCTAGCAATAGCTTAGTAGCTTTTCAACTAGAGGTTGAATAGCGACACAAAACCCAGGAGATTCTATTCAGCCCTTAGCAGAATAGCTCTGCTATAGGGAACAGTGGACGTAGATAATACAATGTAGAGATGAACCGGTAGCTTATATACCCTGGGCAAGGCAATTTGACTTTCTATGACAAGAGAATAGGTTGACTACATGCTATATGGAAGGATTGAAATGACTGTGACCAGAGGTAAGCTTCTGAAGGTCTGAATTAGCCAATAGGAAGAACTACGGAGTGGTGGACATTACATTACGTCATTCAAAGCTAAGCTAAGCTAAGCTAAGCTAATCTAAGCTAATCTAAGCCATGGCAGATAGGTTAGGCCGCTTTGTTTCCGTCAGGGCCTTGCTACATTACAGCATGTTAGCTAGCTTAGGTATTCTTCAGACCGCCTGGGCTTGCTGCGTTACAGCATGTTACAGTAAGTCTTCTTCAGAATACCTGTGCTTTTTTGGCACGTTACGGTAGCTAAGTTCTGCCTTCAGATCTGGTTTTTACGTGGAAGTGCTGCTTCGAGGGGGAGAAATGTGGTTTTAGTGAACGGCCGCTTATAAACGCTAACCTTTGTGACAGGAGAGAACGGGTCTGAGAAACTCGAGCCACTCTGAGTGTAACTCTGCCGTGCTAAATGAACGGGTCGGCCTTCTCTCAGATTAGGGTTCGATGAACAGAGTTGGGGTGTACCTCCCAAATGGCACCCTATTCCCTATTTAGTGCACTACTTTTAAATAGGGCCCATAGGGCTATATACACTATATAGGGAATAGGGCGTCATTTGGGGATGTAGGCTTGGCCTACAAGGATATGGCTGTTTTAGGAATCGCAGACTTCACACCAAAAATAGATTCAGAAGTGCATCAAAACAGCTCTTTGTCTTGTAAAACAAATATATTATTTTACATATTTTTTTTTATTTAACCTTTATTTTAACAGGGAAGATATATTGAGAACTAGGTCTCTTTTTTCAAATGTGCCCTGTATAATACAACAAAAATTATAGAAATTATACACATTATACACACAAAAAAAATAATATATATATATATACATTCAAATTCAAAAATGGGAAGCACAAATAAAACATCACAAATCAACCAAAAAAACAGTTACATTCCTCTACAAATCAGTCCCCGATCAATACCCCGATTCCCCGATCAATACCCCGATTCCCCGATCAATACTTTAATTTGCCCGAATGGCACCACAACATCAAGATAAAATATATTTAGAATTTTTTTCAGCACTACGGCTTATTAAAACTAATAGCAGATTTACCTAGCGAAGTGGAGACATCAGTCAATAGGAAAGACAATGGTTGGGTTCACTGTAGAGGCATTGTGAGGCGCCGATTGAATAGTCAACTTCTATTCAACGCCATGCCACTTCATTATGATCTAGGACTGTAGATCTGTGCTTTTTTCTTTTTTTTTGCATAGCCATCATTTTTAAGGTGGACTAGATAATTGTGTGTTATGTTCCAAACAGTTGGAATGTACGAGTACAACACCTTGCTACTATAAATGCAGCATTTTCATGTATTTGGAGGGCTTCTTTCTCAGCAAATATACAGTTAAAAATGGTTTCTCAAATGTGCACATCACGATACTGCATTAAAGAGCACGTGACCTTTCAGACCGTTCTTTGTAGACCATAAAAGTAACTTTAGAATATGGTGGTGAATCAAGAGTGAAATAATTATCTAATCTATTTTGCTGCTGCCGACCCATTCTTAGCTTACATCACAATAAAATGTTGAGAGCTACTGTAAAGTAGATAGTGGATGTGTTCTGCTAAGAGAGAGAGAGAGAGAGAGAGAGAGAGAGAGAGAGAGAGAGAGAGAGAGAGAGAGAGAGAGAGAGAGAGAGAGAGAGAGAGAGAGAGAGAGAGAGAGAGAGAGAGAGAGAGAGAGAGAGAGAGAGAGAGAGAGAGAGAGAGAGAGAGAGAGAGAGAGAGAGAATGATGAATCACTAAAACAATACAGAAATACACTACGGAAAAAGAAGGAACAGCACGTCAGAAATCAGCTCAATGTAATTGAACAATCCATAGACTCTAACCACTTCTGGGAAAATTGGAAAACACTAAACAAACAACAACACGAAGAACTATCTATCCAAAATGGAGATGTATGGGTAAACCACTTCTCCAATCTTTTTGGCTCTATAACAAAGAATAAAGAGCAAAAACATATACATGATCAAATACAAATCCTTGAATCAACTATTAAAGACTACCAGAACCCACTGGATTCTCCAATTACCTTGAACGAGTTACAGGACAAAATAAAAACCCTCCAACCCAAAAAGGCCTGTGGTGTTGATGGTATCCTTAATGAAATGATCAAATATACAGACAACAAATTCCAATTGGCTATACTAAAACTCTTTAACATCGTCCTTAGCTCTGGCATCTTCCCCAATATTTGGAACCAAGGACTGATCACCCCAATCCACAAAAGTGGAGACAAATTTGACCCCAATAACTACCGTGGAATATGCGTCAACAGTAACCTTGGGAAAATACTCTGCATTATCATTAACAGCAGACTCGTACATTTCCTCAATGAAAACAATGTACTGAGCAAATGTCAAATTGGCTTTTTACCAAATTACCGTACAACAGACCATGTATTCACCCTACACACCCTAATTGACAACCAAACAAACCAAAACAAAGGCAAAGTCTTCTCATGCTTTGTTGATTTCAAAAAAGCCTTCGACTCAATTTGGCATGAGGGTCTGCTATACAAATTGATGGAAAGTGGTGTTGGGGGAAAAACATACGACATTATAAAATCCATGTACACAAACAACAAGTGTGCGGTTAAAATTGGCAAAAAACACACACATTTCTTCACACAGGGTCGTAGGGTGAGACAGGGATGCAGCTTAAGCCCCACCCTCTTCAACATATATATCAACGAATTGGCGAGGGCATTAGAACAGTCTGCAGCACCTGGCCTCACCCTACTAGAATCCGAAGTCAAATGTCTACTGTTTGCTGATGATCTGGTGCTTCTGTCACCAACCAAGGAGGGCCTACAGCAGCACCTAGATCTTCTGCACAGATTCTGTCAGACCTGGGCCCTGACATTAAATCTCAGTAAGACCAAAATAATGGTGTTCCAAAAAAGGTCCAGTCGCCAGGACCACAAATTCCATCTAGACACCGTTGCCCTAGAGCACACAAAAAACTATACATACCTCGGCCTAAACCTCAGCACCACAGGTAACTTCCACAAAGCTGTGAACGATCTGAGAGACAAGGCAAGAAGGGCATTCTATGCCATCAAAAGGAACATAAATTTCAACATACCAATTAGGATCTGGCTAAAAATACTTGAATCAGTCATAGAGCCCATTGCCCTTTATGGTTGTGAGGTCTGGGGTCCGCTCACCAACCAAGATTTCACAAAATGGGACAAACACCAAATTGAGACTCTGCATGCAGAATTCTGCAAAAATATCCTCCGTGTACAACGTAGAACACCAAATAATGCATGCAGAGCAGAATTAGGCCGATACCCACTAATTATCAAAATCCAGAAAAGAGCCGTTAAATTCTACAACCACCTAAAAGGAAGCGATTCCCAAACCTTCCATAACAAAGCCATCACCTACAGAGAGATGAACCTGGAGAAGAGTCCCCTAAGCAAGCTGGTCCTGAGGCTCTGTTCACAAACACAAACACACCCCACAGAGCCCCAGGACAGCAGCACAATTAGACCCAACCAAATCATGAGAAAACAAAAAGATAATTACTTGACACATTGGAAAGAATTAACAAAAAAACAGAGCAAACTAGAATGCTATTTGGCCCTAAACAGAGAGTACACAGTGGCAGAATACCTGACCACTGTGACTGACCCAAACTTAAGGAAAGCTTTGACTATGTACAGACTCAGTGAGCATAGCCTTGCTATTGAGAAAGGCCGCCGTAGGCAGACATGGCTCTCAAGAGAAGACAGGCTATGTGCACACTGCCCACAAAATGAGGTGGAAACTGAGCTGCACTTCCTAACCTCCTGCCCAATGTATGACCATATTAGAGAGACATATTTCCCTCAGATTACACAGATCCACAAAGAATTTGAAAACAAATCCAATTTTGATAAACTCCCATATCTACTGGGAGAAATTCCACAGTGTGCCATCACAGCAGCAAGATTTGTGACCTGTTGCCACAAGAAAAGGGCAACCAGTGAAGAACAAACACCATTGTAAATACAACCCATATTTATGCTTATTTATTTTAACTTGTGTGCTTTAACCATTTGTACATTGTTACAACACTGTGTATATATAATATAACATTTGTAATGTCTTTATTGTTTTGAAACTTCTGTATGTGTAATGTTTACTGTTAATTTGTATTGTTTATTTCACTTTTGTATAATATCTACCTCACTTGCTTTGGCAATGTTAACACATGTTTCCCATGCCAATAAAGCCCCTTGAATTGAATTGAATTGAATTGAGAGAGAGAGAGAGAGAGAGAGAGAGAGATCCAGTAATACGTAGTTTTAGTGGTGGACACTGAGTAGTCTATACATTACTGTTAATATGATTTGAGGAGAGCCTTGTTCTTCTATTATGGTGCTCACCATCACTCAAAACACGTTTGATCTTGTTCTGTGGTGTGCAGTGCACTCTCTTCATCTCTCTGTCTCTCTCTCTCTCACTCTGTCTCTCTCTCTCTCTCTGTGTCTGTCTCTGTCTCTCTCTCTCTCTCTCTCTCTCTCTCTCTCTCTCTCTCTCTTTCTCTCCTTTCTCTCTCTCTCTGTCTCTGTCTCTCTCTCTCTCTCTCTCTCTCTCTCTCTCTCTCTCTCTCTCTCTCTGTCTCTGTCTCTCTCTCTCTCTCTCTCTCTCTCTCCTTTCTCTCCTTTCTCTCCTTTCTCTCCTCTCTCTCACTCTCTTCATCTCTCTTTCCTCTCTCTCTCTCCTCTCTCTCTCTCTCCTCTCTCCTCTCTCTCCTCTCTCTCTCTCCTCTCTCCTCTCTCTCCCCTCTCTCTCTCTCTCTCTCTCTCTCTCTCTCTCTCTCTCTCTCTCTCTCTCTCTCTCTCTCTCTCTCTCTCTCTCTCTCTCTCTCTCTCTCCTCTCTCTCACTCTCTTCATCCCTCTCTCTCCTCTCTCTCTCTGTCGCTCTCTCGCTTATCTCTCTCTCTCACTCTCTTAATATCTCTCTCTCTCTCTTCATCTCTCTCTATTCATCTCTCTCTCTCCTCTCTCAGCTCAATTCAATTTAAGGGCTTTATTGGCATGGGAAACATATGTTAACATTGCCAAAGGATAATAAACAAAAGTGAAATTAACAATAAAATGACCAGTAAACATCTCACTCACAAAAGTAAAAAAAATAATAAAGACATTTCAAATGTCTTATTATCTGCAAATAGTTAAAGTTTAAAAGGGAAAATATATAAACATAAATATGGGGTGTATTTACAATGGTGTTTGCTTTTCACTGGTTACCCTTTTCTTGTGGCAACAGGTAACTAATCTTGATGCTGTGATGGCACACTGTGATATTTCACCCAATAAATATGTGAGTTTATCAAAATTGGGTTTGTTTTCGAATTCTTTGTGGATCTGTGTAATCTGAGGGAATGTGTCTCTAATATGGTCATACATTTGGCAGGAGGTTAGGAAATGAAGCTCAGTTTCCACCTCATTTTTTGGGCAGTGTGCCACGTCTGCCTACGGCGGCCTTTCTCAATAGCAAGGCTATGCTCACTGAGTCTGTACATAATCAAAGCTTTCCTTAAGTTTGGGTCAGTCACAGTGGTCAGGTATTCTGCCACTGTGTACTCTCTGTTTAGGGCCAAATAGCATTCTAGGTTGCACAGTTTTTTTGATAATTCTTTCCAACGTGTCAAGTAATTATCTTTTAGTTTTCTCTTGATTTGGTTGGGTCTAATTGTGTTGCTGTCCTGGGGCTCTGTGGGGTCTGTTTGTGTTTGCTTAGGGGACTCTTCTCCAGGTCCATCTCTCTGTAGGTGATGGCTTTGTTATGGAAGGTTTGGGAATCGCTTCCTTTTAGGTGGTTGTACAATTTAATGTCTCTTTCCTGGATTTTGATCATTAGCGGGGATCGGCCTAATTCTGCTCTGCATGCATTATTTGGTGTTTTACGTTGTACACAGAGGATATTTTTGCAGAATTCTGCATGCAGAGTCTCAATTTGGTGTTTGTCTCATTTAGTTAATTCTTGGTTGGTGAGCGGACCCCAGACCTCACAACCATAAAGAGCAATGGGTTCTATAACTGATTCAAGTATTTTTAACCAGATCATAATTGGTATGTCAAATGATATGTTCCTTTCGATGGCATAGAAGGCCCTTCTTGCCTTGTCTCTCAGATCGTTCACAGCTTTGTGGAAGTTACCTGTGGCGCTGATGTTTAGGCCAAGGTATGTATCGTTTTTTGTGTGCTCTAGGGCAACGGTGTCTAGATGGAATTTGAATTTGTGGTGCTGGCAACTGGACCTTTTTTGAAAACCTGTTATTTTTCTCTTACTGAGATTCACAGTCAGGGCCCCGGTCTGACAGAATCTGTGCAGAAGATCTAGGTGCTGCTGTAGGCCATCCTTGGTTGGGGACAGAAGCACCAGATCATCAGCAAACAGTAGAAAATTTGACTTCAAATTCTAGTAGGGTGAGGCCGGGTGCTGCAGACTGTTCTAGTGCCCTCGCCAACTCGTTGATATATATGTTGAAGAGGATGGGGCTTAAGCTGCATCCCTGTCTCACCCTCGGCCTTGTGGAAAGAAATGTTTGTGTTTTTTGCCAATTTTAACCGCACACTTGTTGTTTGTGTACATGGATTTTATAATGCCGTATGTTTTTCCCCCAACACCACTTTCCATCAAATTGTGTAGCAGACTTTGATGCCAAATTGAGTCAAAAGCTTTTTTGAAACAAAGCATGACAAGACTTTGCCTTTGTTTTGGTTTGTTTGTCGATTAGGGTGTAGGGTGAATACGTGGTCTGTCGTATGGCAATTTGGTAAACAGCCAATTTGACATTTGCTCAGTACATTGTTTTCACTGAGGAAATGTACAAGTTCGCTGTTAATGATAATGTAGATTTTCCCAAGGTTTCTGTTGATGCATATCCCACGGTAGATATTTGTGTCAAATTTGTCTCCACTTTTGTGAATTGGGGTGATCAGTCCTTGGTTACAAACATTGGGGAAGATGCCAGAGCTGAGGATGATGTTAAAGAGTTTAAGTATAGCCAATAGGAATTTGTTGTCTGTAAATTGTATAATTTCATTGAGGATATCATCAACACCACAGGCCTTATTGGGTTGGAGGGTTTGTATTTTGTCCTGTAGTTCATTCAAGGTAATTGGAGAATCCAGGGGGTTCTGGAAGTCTTTCATTGATTCTCAGATTTATGTTTTTGCTGTTTGTTTGTTATAGAGCCAAAAAGATTGGAGAAGAGGTTTACCCATACATCTCCATTTTGGATAGATAATTCTTTGTGTTTTTGATTGTTTAGTGTTTTCCAATTTTCCCAGAAGTGGAGTCTATGGATTCTTCAATTACATTGAGCTGATTTCTGACGTGCTGTTCCTTCTTTTTCCGTAGTGTATTTCTGTATTGTTTTAGTGATCCACCATAGTGAAGGCGTAGACTCAGGTTTTCTGGTTCTCTGTTTTTGGTTGGATAGGTTTCTTTCTTAGGTTTTTGCATTTTTCATCAAACCATTTGTCATTGTTGTTATTTTCTTTGGTTTTCTGTTTGACATTTTTTTATTTGAAAGGGAAGCTGAGAGGTCAAATATACTGTATAAACATTCTAATGACAAGTTTACACCTTCACTTTTACAGTGAAACGTTATGTCCAGGAAGTTGTCTAAAAGGGATTGAATTTGTTGTTGCCTAATTGTTGTTTGGTTGGTTTCCACACTACTTTCCTTCCATCTGTAGCATTTCTTAATATTATTCAGTTCCTTTGGCTTTGATGCCTCATGATTGAGTATTGCTCTGTACATGTAGACTGTGATTTTGCTGTGATCTGATAGGGGTGTCAGTGGCCTGACTGTGAACGCTCTGAGAGACTCTGGGTTGAGGTCAGTGATAAAGTAGTCCACAGTACTACTGCCAAGAGATGAGCAATAGGTGTACCTACCATAGGAGTCCCCTCGAAGCCTACCATTGACTATGTACATACCCAGTGTGCGACAGAGCTGCAGGAGTTGTGACCCGTTTTTGTTGGTTATGTTGTGTCTAGGGGGGTATATGGGGGAGTGAATGCTGTCACCTCCAGGTAGGTGTTTGTCCCCCTGTGTGCTGAGGGTGTCAGGTTCTTGTCCGGTTCTGGCATTTAGGTCGCCACAGACTAGTACATGTGCCTGGGCCAAGAAATTATTGATTTCTCCTTCCAGGATGGAGAAGCTGTATTCATTATAGTATGGGGAGGACATACTTCCCACACTACCATTCTAGTGGGAGGACATTTTTCTCTGTTGTTTCTAGCCAAATATAAAATGTTCCTGTTTGGATGAGTTAGGTCTGCTCTATACCAAATTAGTCCCTTCCCTGTTTCACACCTGGTAGTTTGGTGGATGGGACTACCAGCTCTCTGTAACCTAGAGGACAACCAGTGGGTCCATCTCCTTTATACCACGTTTCTTGCAGGATGACAATGTCTGTATTTCTGATTTTTTGATGAAGTCCAGGTTCCTGCTCTTTAGGCCGAAGGCAGATGACCTCAGGCCTTGGATATTC